>NW_028318800.1:633333-791666 GCF_062004578.1 Staurois parvus
ATTTAATAACAGACTTGGAGCTAACAAATGAATTGATTTCACAATAACTTACCATTCCTTCCTCTCTGAGCAATTACTGGAAAACTCAATTGTAACTGGATTGAACAGACCTGACTTGGGTTGCAATCTCTGAGATGCACTACATTTGTATGCAAAAAGTGCTTTCCTTTTTTTTTTTTTTTTTTGTGGGTGGGTTCTTCACAAGGAGAGCTCCAATTTTAAAACAATCAAAGGTGTAATCTTAAAGAGATCTTGCCAGCTCTCTGAACAAATCGAAATGTCAGGTCTCTGCAATGGAAGAGGTATTATACGCTCTTCTCCGGTGACCCACGTCTCTCACCTCCTCTCTGTTACAGTGCTGGGAGTGTCAGACGCACATGCCTGATGAAGAGGTCCCTCGTCTGGACACGTTGCACCTGCACTGTTGGACTACTGATGATGGATGCATGGCATGCTGGTGACATTTCTTCTTCTCTGTTGGATGCTTGTCTCCCTCACCACAAGCCGTGGTTCCATCACCGTTGACCATCTTTGTCAAAGTTGAGCCCTGTAATGATTGTAAGCTCCAAGGATCAGGGCCCTCCTAACCCTCTTGTATTGAACTGTATTGTTGCTGTATTGTCTGTATTGTTGCTGTTATATTGTAAAGTGCTGAGCAAACTGTTGGCGCTATATAAATCCTGTATAATAATAATAATCTATAAATCCTGTATAATAATAATATATAAATCCTGTATAATAATAATATATAAATCCTGTATTATAATAATAATAATAATAAAAATAATTAGATGCACATGCCTGACAAGGAGGTCCCTCATCTGGACATGTTGCACCTGCACCGTTGGACTACTGTTTATGGATGTATGGCATGCTGGTGACATTTTTTCTTCTCTGTTGAATACTTGTGTCCCCCGCCACAAGCCGTGGTTTCATTGTCGTTGACCACCTTCGTCAAAGTTGAGCCCTGTAATGATTAGATGCACATGCCTGACGAAGAGGTTCCTCATCTGGACACGTTGCACCTGCACCGTTGGACTACTGTTTATGGATGCATGGCATGCTGGTGACATTTCTTCTTCTCTGTTGGATGCTTGTGTCCCCCGCCACAAGCCGTGGTTCCATCTCCGTTGACCACCTTCATCAAAGTCGAGCCCTGTAATGATTAGATGCATATGCCTGACGAAGAGGTCCCTCGTTTGGACACTTTGCGCCTGCACTGTTGGACTACTGATTATGGATGCATGGCATGCTGGTGACATTTTTTCTTCTCTGTTGAATACTTGTGTCCCCCGCCACAAGCCGTGGTTTCATTGTCGTTGACCACCTTCGTCAAAGTTGAGCCCTGTAATGATTAGATGCACATGCCTGACGAAGAGGTTCCTCATCTGGACACGTTGCACCTGCACCGTTGGACTACTGTTTATGGATGCATGGCATGCTGGTGACATTTCTTCTTCTCTGTTGGATGCTTGGGTCCCCCGTCCACAAGCCGTGGTTCCATCTCCGTTGACCACCTTCATCAAAGTCAAGCCCTGTGATGATTAGATGCACATGCCTGACGAAAAGGTTCCATCGTCTGGACACGTTGCACCTGCACTGTTGGACTACTGATTATGGATGCATGGCATGCTGGTGACATTTTTTCTTCTTTGTTGGATGCTTGTGACACTTACCACAAGTCGTGGTTTCATCGCCGTTGACCGCCTTCGTCAAAGTTGAGCCCGGTAATTATTAGGTGCACATGCCTGACGAAGAGGTCCCTCATCTGGACACGTTGCACCTGCACTGTTGGACTACTGATTATGGATGCATGGCATGCTGGTGATATTTCTTCTTCTCTGTTGGATGCTTGTGTCCCCCGCCACAAGCCGCGGTTCCATCTCCGTTGAACACTTTTGTCAAAGTTGAGCCCTGTAATGATTAGATGCACATGCCTGACGAAGAGGTCCCTCATCTGGACACGTTGCACCTGCACTGTTGGACTACTGTTTATGAATGCATGGCATGCTGGTGACATTTCTTCTCTGTTGGATGCTTGTGTCCCTCACCACAAGCCGTGGTTTCATTGCTGTTGACCACCTTCGTCAAAGTTGAGCCCTGTAATGATTAGATGCATATGCCTGACGAAGAGATCCCTCGTATGGACACATTGCACCTGCACTGTTGGACTACTGATTATGGATGCATGGCATGCTCGTGATATTTTTTCTTCTCTGTTGGATGCTTGCCACAAGTCGTGGTTTCATAGCCGTTGACCGCCTTCGTCAAAGTTGAGCCCGGTAATTATTAGATGCACATGCCTGACAAAGAGGTCCCTCGTCCTCAACACGTTGCACCTGCACTGTTGGACTACTGATTATGGATACATAGCATGCTGGTGATATTTCTTTTGATCTGTTGGATGCTTGTGTACCCTGCCACAAGCTGTGGTTTCGTTGCCATTGACCGACTTCGTTGTCAAACTTGAACCCTGTAATGATTAGATACACATGCCTGATGAAGAGGTCCCTCGTCCTCAACACGTTGCACCTGCACTCTTGGACTGCTGATTATGGATGCATAGCATGCTGGTGATATTTTTTAAACGCGAAAAAGTTACGTGTTTGGTTCTATAGACTTCAATGAAAACACGTTTTTTGCTGTGTTTTGTGTGTTTTTGATGCATTTTTGCCACGTCTTTGATGCGGTTTGTGTTTTAAATCTGCCTAGCAACAAGAAAAATTAACAAAAACACAAATTGCATCACACACATGCGATGCGGTATAACACATGCGATTCGCACAGGAACCGCACCGCATTCCTGTGCAAATCACATGCAAATTCTGTGCGGTGCGATTGAAGCCATACATTTTGTACGGATCTAATCGTACCGCACCCGCATCAGAAACGTGCAGGACCCTTTTTTTGGTCCGCACTAGAATCGGATTACATGGGTATTCACACCTCTGTGATCCAATTCTGCACATCGCAACGCGTTGTTAACCTAACATACACACCAGCAGCGGTTCTCATGAACTGGGTGCGATTCTGATGCGGTGCGGAATTCACACAGAAAACGCTGCAAATTCTGCACTGCACCAGTATTAACCAGGGCTGAAGGTCTATGCAGTCTGGTAAGTAGAGCTCAGGGGCGGACTGACAACTCATGGGGCCCCCGGGCAATAGGGGATCATGGGGCCCCTGTGTCCTTTTCCAAACTCAAAAAAGCCTATGAAAAAGGTACCAGGGGCATCCCATGGGGCCCCCTACTGACTCCGGGCCCTCGGGCAGTGCCCGAGTTTCCAAATGGTCAGTCCGCCCCTGGTAGAGCTAACTCATTTCGGAATCAAATTCCCTTTCTCAACCCACCAGGTGGCCAGTTTTCCCTTAAATGAGGAGCCAATTAACCTACCAGCATGTCTTTGAAGTGTGGGAGGAAGCCGGAGTACCCAGAGGAACCCCACGCAGGCACAGTCAGAATATGCAAACTCCAGGCAGGTGGTGCCATGATTGGGATTCGAACCAACAACCCTAGTACTGCCATCTCTTTTTTTTTCCGATCATCATCTGGGCAGCACAGTGGCTAAATGGTTAGCACTTCCGCCTGGCAGTACTCGGGTCGTTGGTTCGAATTCCCAGCCACAGCACCACCTGCCTGGAGTTTGCATGTTCTCCCTGTGCCTGTGTGGGTTTCCTCCAGGTACTCCGGTTTCCTTCCACACTCCAAAGACATGCTGGTAGGTGAATTGGCTCCTGTCTAAATTGGCCCTAGTATGTGCATGTTTGAATGTAATTTAGGGACCTTAGATTATACACCCCTTGAGGGTTAGGGACCTGAGATTGTACGCCCCTTGAGGGTTAGGGACCTTCCATTGTACACCCCTTGAGGGTTAGGGACCTTAGATTGTACGCCCCTTGAGGGTTAGGGACCTTAGATTGTACTCCCCTTGAGGGTTAGGGACCTTAGATTGTACGCCCCTTGAGGGTTAGGGACCTTAGATTGTACCCCCCTTGAGGGTTAGGGACATTAGATTGTACGCCCCTTGAGGGTTAGGGACCTTAGATTGTACGCCCCTTGAGGGTTAGGGGCCTTAGATTGTACGCCCCTTGAGGGTTAGGGACCTTAGATTGTACGCCCCTTGAGGGTTAGGGACCTTAGATTGTACGCCCCTTGAGGGTTAGGGACCTTAGATTGTACGCCCCTTGAGGGTTAGGGACCTTAGATTGTACGCCCCTTGAGGGTTAGGGACCTTAGATTGTACGCTCCTTGAGGGTTAGGGACCTTAGATTGTACGCCCCTTGAGGGTTAGGGATCTTAGATTGTACTCCCCTTGAGGGTTAGGGATCTTAGATTGTACGCCCCTTGAGGGTTAGGGACCTTCCATTGTACGCCCCTTGAGGGTTAGGGACCTTAGATTGTACACTCCTTGAGGGTTAGGGACCTTAGATTGTACGCCCCTTGAGGGTTAGGGACCTTAGATTGTACACCCCTTGAGGGTTAGGGACCTTAGATTGTACACCCCTTGAGGGTTAGGGACCTTAGATTGTACGCCCCTTGAGGGTTAGGGACCTTCCATTGTACGCCCCTTGAGGGTTAGGGACCTTCCATTGTACGCCCCTTGAGGGTTAGGGACCTTAGATTGTACACTCCTTGAGGGTTAGGGACCTTAGATTGTACGCCCCTTGAGGGTTAGGGACCTTAGATTGTACACCCCTTGAGGGTTAGGGACCTTAGATTGTACACCCCTTGAGGGTTAGGGACCTTAGATTGTACGCCCCTTGAGGGTTAGGAACTGATGTGAATGTGCAATATATATGTAAAGCGCTGTGTAAATTGATGGCGCTATACAAGTACCTGAAATAAATAATAAATAATCTGTCAATCAGCTGAACTTCATATCTATCTGTTTCTGTGCTCTGCTCATCCATGCAACCTCCCCCCACCACCACCACCACAACCACCTTCCCCAGTGAAGGTATTTTGAGTGCAGTGATCTGTTTCCTAATCTCCATGTTGTTTTTCTCCCCTACCGGCCGCAGCACCTTATTACTAACACATTGGCGCTCAAACGTGCCTCGCTCTCCTGAACACAATGCAATGTTTCACTGAGGCGTGAATCTGTCCAAATGTCACTGAATATGTCCCCGTCTCACCTGCGACCAAACCATCCTCCTGCCTCCCACACACACCTCGCTCCTTCCCCTTTGCAGCGCCAGCTGCCTTGGCTGGTACCGGGCGCCCTGTGCCCGCGTATTTCCGCACCGTGTGACCGCCATGCCAGCGCCAAGCAGGAGAAATCTCTCAACTCAATGAAGGGGAACTGAGTGCTTTGAACACGTAGTGAGGGGCGGCTGAGCCCGGAGCACTGAAAAGCTGCATTTAGGCTGACATCTTGATTCAGCCACATCTCATTAAGCCGCCTTCTTAAAGTGGACCTTTCAGTAATCTTTACCCTTCTGCATGGATACATTCCTGACACGTCACAATATATACAGTAACCGTTGTCACAAAAGCTCACTTTTTATCATTAAAAAAAAAGCCATCTCCAAGCTGCAGTCTAGTGACTTTGACTGAACCGAGATGATGTCATCAGTCTGCTGCAGGCTGGAGGAGGCATTTCCTCAGTCTCTTTTCTCTCAGTGATCAGACAGATGTAACTTTGTATCAATAAACATACTTTGTATCAATATACAATTACATTTAGTAATATACAGTAACAGTATCATTAAAAAAAAAAAAGCCTTTCATCAGTAACTGCTTCTAGTCCTTAGTCTGTCCTCGACTGGAAGTCGCTATATCAGGGTTGTGGCTGCATATCCAGAGAATAAGTTAAATGAATCAGTAAACTGCTTACCAGGGGCAGACTGACCATTTGGAAACTCGGGCACAGCCCGAGGGCCCGGGGTCAGTAGGGGGCCCCATGAGATGCCCCTGGTACCTTTTTCATAGGCTTTTTTGAGTTTGGGCAAGGACACGGGCCCCATGATCCCCTATTGCCGGGGGGCCCCATGAGTTGTCAGTCTGCCCCTGCTGCTTACTGTATACAAGTAACACTGCAACTGTGACTGTGACAGAAGATCCAATTTGTGTACCTTAATCTGATAGATCTAGATCCTTCTGAAGTTCTGCTCAGCAGTGGAATGGGTAGGTTCGATCTTCCAAGATAGGCCGGGACTTGATTGTTTGCTGTAGGATACTTCCTCAGCTTCGGCAAGGAGCTGGCAGGCTTCATTTTGCAAAAGAGGTCCATGGATCAACCAACATTTGCCAAAAAAAGACTGGGCTGGACTGGCGCACTACAACAATGGCTGAAAAAACTGAGAGCCAATCACCACGGTCACACGATCAGGAGCCTGTCCCACTGGCTCTCGAACGTAGAGCATGCTGGGAGCGCCCACTGAGCATTCTCTCAGCGCACAACCTGAAACCAGCATGCTGTGGCTGGGCGGAGCTAAGTCCACTTTTCCTGTCAATGCATAGATAAGTATAATGTGATTGGGAAGAGGTTATCGTGCTGTTTGTAATCAAACAAAAACTGTTACTTTGTATCGCTACATTAAATAAAAACATATATACGTATCTATAGGGCTTTTTTGCTCAGAGAATTGGTGCAGGTAGTCCCCACCTTCCAAGTCACCCCACAGATGTATCAAATCAAGCCCCTAGGCATGCAGACGGCTTCTACAAACATTGGTGAAAGAATGGGTCGCTCTCAGGAGCTCAGTGACTCCAAGCGTGGTCCCGTGATAGGTGGTCACCTGTGCAGTCCATCCGTGACATTTCCTGGCTACTAAATATTCCACGCTCAACTGTTAGTGGGATTATAACAAAGTGGAAGCCACTGGGAACAGCAACTCAGCCACCAAGTGGTAGGCCACGTCACATGACAGAGCGGGGTCAGCGCATGCTGAAGCACACAGTGCGCAGAAGTCACCAACTGTCTGCAGAGTCAATAGCTAAAGACCTCCAAACTTGGTGTGACCTTCAGATGAGCACAACAACAGTGCGTAGAGAGCTTCATGGAATGGGTTTCCATGGCCGAGCAGCTGCATCCAAGACTTCCATCACCAAGTGCAATGCAAAGCGTCGGATGCCGTGGTGTAAAGCACGCCGCCACTGGACTCTAGAGCAGTGGAGACGTGTTCTCTGGCTCATGCTTCTCTGTTTGGCAATCCGATGGATGTGTCTGGGTTTGGCAGTTGCCAGGAGAATGGTACTTGTCTGACTGCATTGTGCCAAGTATAAAGTTTGGTGGAGGGGGGGTTATGGTGTGGGATTGTTTTTCAGGGGTTGGGCTTGGCCCCCTAGTACCAGTGAAGGGAACTCTTAAGGCGTCAGCATACCAAGACATTTTGGACAATTTCATGCTCCCAACTTTGTGGGAACAGTTTGGGGATGGTCCCTTCCTGTTTCAACATGACTGCACAGCAGTGCACAAAGCAAGGTCCATAAAGACATGGAGGAGCCAGTTTGGGGTGGAGGAACTTAACTGGCCTGCACAGAGTCCTGACCTCAACCCAATAGAACACCTTTGGGATGAATTAGAGTGGAGACTGCAAGCCAGGCCTTCTTGTCCGACATCAGTGCCTGACCTGACAAATGCGCTTCTGGAAGAATGGTCCAACCTTCCCATAGACACCCTCCTAAACCTTGTGGACGGCCTTCCCAGAAGAGTTGAAGCTGTTATAGCTGCAAAGGGCGGGGCCAACTCAATATTGAACCCTACGGACTAAGACTGGGATGCCATTAAAGTTCATGTGCGTGGAAAGGCCGGCCAACCAATACTTGGGGCAATATAGTGTGTATATATACTGTATGAAAAAATTTTTTGGGGATAAATGTTTATTTGTCCGACATCAGTACGTGACCTCACAAATGCGCTTCTGGAAGAATGGTCTAACCTTCCCATAGACACCCTCCTAAACCTTGTGGACGGCCTTCCCAGAAGAGTTGAAGCTGTTATAGCTGCAAAGAGCGGGGCCAACTCAATCTTGAACCCTACGGACTAAGACTGGGAGGCCATTAAAGTTCATGTGTGTGGAAAGGCCGGCGGCCCAATACTTTTGACAATATAGTGTATAATGTGTTCCTAACTTCCTTTAGTAAGTTGACACTGTTGACTCTGCGTACCTGAAATCCTAAGCAGTGTTGTCTTTACTGCTTGAGTTCTCCCCTGTTAGACTACAGAAAAATCCCAGCTCTACGGACTAAGACTGGGATGCCATTAAAGTTCATGTGCGTGGAAAGGCCGGCCGACCAATACTTTTGCCTATATATATATATACTGTATATACAAAAATGCTTAATATTATATACACAATTATCTTTTATATCTGCCTTAAGTCCAACTTGAAGACAAAGACAACTGGAGCAGAAAAGTTTGGAACAAAATCAATGTAACACTTCTGGATGCTTTCAACAACAATAAAAAAAGGGGGGGGGGGGGAAACAGACAAAGGCGAGATGGCGAGATTAGGAATTTGACACCTGAGAGAGATATGGGGCTGTAGTGCAAAAACAAATCAATAGTGGGTGTCAGACATGGAGGGGACATTGGATAGAGGTGGGGGGAGCGGGAAGGACACAAGACGTGCAGAGATTGAGGAGGTGGATGAACATGGAAGGGATGCCGATGGGGTCAGATGGCATGGAGGGATGGAGGTGGGCGATATGATGGGCACAGATAAATCATAAAGAGCCGAGGCAGCAGCTGCAGCACTCAGAGTCTCGCAGGGATCTACAGGACCAATTCAGTGATGACAATAGGTACTTTATTACCTTGGAAACAGCACACGACTGCTGGGAAAGGTGCATACTTGTGAAAGGCAGGCCCAGCTCCCCGTCTGTGTAATTTAGGCAATCCTACAAAGTGAGAGACAGACCTTCCTTCCTCACGCCCCGTGTACACGTTTAGAATATCAGACGAACGATCGGCTGGTTTTTTTTCTTCATGCTAGTCTCATATCAAAAATGAAGAGGTTACTAAAGTTCCAAAAATTCTTTAATGACGGAATGAACATTCTGAACAATGTCATGTATTTGTATTGTATTTTCGGAGGAGTACTGTACTGGTTAGATGAAAATCGTACGATCCGGTATCGTATGATAAAAATTTTCCTGCTTGTCCCTTCTATTTTTTTCGGACGATTGCTGTGTACGAACGATCAGATTATCGTACGATCGCTTTTTTTTATTATGTATATGGAGCTTTAGGGTACACAGAGGATCCCAAAGAGAGCCTGTTACAATTGGTGCTTATGCCAAAGCATTCAGAGTCAGCCCCCCCCCCCCAAAAAAAAATTCAAAGTCAGCAGCTACAAATACTGCAGCTGTAGACTTTTAATATTAGGACACTTACCTGTCCAGGCATCCAGTGGCGTCCTCACACCGAGCCGCTTTTTAAATTGGCTGTCTGGTGCTGGTGCCGCCATCTTGACTAAGGGAAACAGGCAGTGAAGGTTCGCGGCTTCACAGCTAGTCTCCTAGTGCGCATGCGTAAAGCACGCTACGCTTTGTGAATGGGCTGCAGTCCTCTGGGACCTGTTGAGTTTCCCAGAGGGCTGCTGGGGGACTGAGCCGGAAGTGGGAGCGGGTACCTGTCTAAACAAGATACCAGCTCCCCCCCAAAAAAAATTAAAAGTCAGCAGCTACAAATACTGCGGCTGTTGACTTTTAATATTAGGACACTGCAGTTATGCAGTGCTGGGCTACCAAATAGGCATAGTAGGCACCAGCCTATGAGCCCCAGGCCAATTAAGGACCCCGCAATCAAACTAATACAGGCGTACCTCAGTTTATGAACACCTCGGTTAATGTAATTTTCAGTTTACGAATGATAATCCATTAAAATGAATGCCTTGGTTTACGATTTTTTTTTCCTTAATACGAACGGATCAATTGGTTTTCAATCCATTTACAAATTGTTTTTTAATCACGTCCCTGTACAGTATTTATGCCTTTAAAGTGCACTTTATAAAGAGTTTTGAACAGATAAAATACTTTTTTTTTTTTACCTTTTTCTGATCTCAGGAACGTATTAATTGGTTTTCAGTGCATTTATGAATTGTTTTTTAATCATGTCCCTGTACAGTACTATGTCTTTATAAAGAGTTTTGAACAGATAAAGTTTACTTTTTTCTGACCTCCGGAACGGATTAACTGGTCTAAATCTAAGGGGAAACCGCGTTTCGGTTTACAAATTTTTCGCAATACTTTAAGTCCTGCAGAACGAATTAAACTCATAAACCGAGGTACGCCTGTATTGATTTGATCTTGAAAGAAAATGACAATGAAGCTTTCTCAGATTGTTTACAAAAAGACAGAAAAAAAGGAATCAACTCAAAACGAAACAAACATTTTCTATTGAAGACTCTATAGAGAAAAATACTGTATTAGTGTAATGTACCCAATGAAAATGTATAGTCCCTAAACCATAGACATCAGGCCAGGGGCGGACTGACAACTCATGGGGCCACCCGGCAATAGGGGATCATGGGGCCCCTGTGTCCTTGCCCAAACTCAAAAAAGCCTATGAAAAAGGTACCAGGGGCATCTCATGGGGCCCCCTACTGACCCCGGGCCCTCGGGCAGTGCCCGAGTTTCCAAATGGTCAGTCCGCCCCTGACCAGGTCACATTCAGGTACTTACACTGCTAGTATTTAAAAAAATACTTTTATGATGTATTAATGGTTACAGCATTGTGCCTGCAGTTTGCCTTTTAGAGGCCACTCTGCAAAGTGGATGGTTGCGGGCTGTCGCTGCAGTTGCTTTGGCTCGCTCCTAGTGTGCTGTGGCGATAATCGCTGAGCTATGGGGAAGCTAGCGAACTGTCTGGGCACATGCAGGCGTACTGACAATGGGGAGTTTGATTTGTATGCATAGAGGTCATATTAATCACAGCTCGATTGCTGCCTGAGAAACATGATTGAGCCGCGGCCCCCGGATTTGCGCTTTTGATTACCGCAATCAGATGACATGGTTATTGTGTGCCCCCTGTACACAATCGGGGTGATTTTTACATAACTGAGATCCGAAAATAACCGGCTGGGCAGTTTAGTGCTCGGTATGCGGTATTCCAGTGTCATACACCCCCCGTGCCGATTTGTATTCTGTTACCCGCTTCTGTTTCCACCCCAGAGATGAGGCAAAGCAGATGTGCGATCTGCAGATGGAAGCGCACTCTGAGAATTAATGATGGCCACTGAGATGCTTTAGTCCCCTTTCACACGGACGTTCCGATCGGGTCCATCTAAAGAACGGGCAGGATCAGAACCTCTATTCTCCTCTATGGAGTGGTGGGAACCTCTGTTCTTTTCTATGGAGTGGCGGGAACCTCTATTCTCCTCTATGGAGTGGCGGGAACGTCTGTTCTTCTCTATGGAGTGGCGGGAACCTCTGTTCTCCTCTATGGAGTGGCGGGAACCTCTATTCTTCTCTATGGAGTGGCGGGAACCTCCATTCTCCTCTATGGAGTGGCGGGAACCTCCGTTCTCCTCTATAGAGTGGCGGGAACCTCCATTCTTCTCTATGGAGTGGCGTGAACCTCTATTCTCCTCTATGGAGTGGCGGGAACCTCCGTTCTCCTCTATGGAGTGGCGGGAACCTCTATTCTCCTCTATGGAGTGGCGGGAACCTCTATTCTCCTCTATGGAGTGGCGGGAACCTCTATTCTCCTCTATGGAGTGGCGGGAACCTCTGTTCTCCTCTATGGAGTGACGGGAACCTCTGTTCTCCTCTATGGAGTGGCGGGAACCTCTGTTCTCCTCTATGGAGTGGCGGGAACCTCTGTTCTCCTCTATGGAGTGGCGGGAACCTCTATTCTCCTCTATGGAGTGGCGGGAACCTTTATTCTCCTCTATGGAGTGACGAGAACCTCTATTCTCCTCTATGGAGTGGTGGGAACCTCTGTTCTCCTCTACGGAATGGCGGGAACCTCTGTTCTCCTCTATGGAGTGTTGGGAACCTCTGTTCTCCTCTATGGAGTGGCGGGAACCTCTGTTCTCCTCTATGGAGTGGCGGGAACCTCTGTTCTCCTCTATGGAGTGGCGGGAACCTCTGTTCTCCTCTATGGAGTGGCGGGAACCTCTGTTCTCCTCTATGGAGTGGCGGGAACCTCTATTCTCCTCTATGGAGTGGCGGGAACCTCTGTTCTCCTCTATGGAGTGACGGGAACCTCTGTTCTCCTCTATGGAGTGGTGGGAACCTCTGTTCTCCTCTATGGAGTGTTGGAAACCTCTGTTCTCCTCTACGGAATGGCGGGAACCTCTGTTCTCCTCTATGGAGTGGCGGGAACCTCTGTTCTCCTCTATGGAGTGGCGGGAACCTCTGTTCTCCTCTATGGAGTGGCGGGAACCTCTGTTCTCCTCTATGGAGTGGCGGGAACCTCTGTTCTCCTCTGTGGAGCGTCGGGAACCTCTGTTCTCCTCTATGGAGTGGCGGGAACCTCTGTTCTCCTCTATGGAGTGGCGGGAACCTCTGTTCTTCTCTATGGAGTGGCGGGAACCTCTGTTCTCCTCTGTGGAGTGGTGGGAACCTCTGTTCTCCTCTATGGAGTGGAGGGTGTAAACGGACATTTACACCCGCCGACATCCAATCTGATCTGATCCGCCAATAAAAGACGGATGGGGATCTATTCCCCTTTTGTCTGTCAGATCGGATGGGATGGCAGTCGGATGGAAACGGACAGGCGGTCTGTATCCATCCGACTACCCATAGAGGACAGCGGGCTGTGTTTGCTCTGCAGCAGCGGAGCAGACACGGACCTGTCATCCACTTGCTCAGTGGGGATCTACGGACAGATCCCCCCACTGAGCAAGCGGATCCGCTGATGGGTCCGCCCCTTGTGAAAGGGGCCAAACAGCTAAGGGCGGGTCCACCTAACCCCAGGTTCAACACCTAAGCGTTTTCCGCAGCGTTTTGCAGAAACGCAGTACAGTCCATTTAACACGATTTCCTATGCGACAGGTTCACATCTCTGCGTTTTCACCCGGTGCGTTTTTTGGGACGGGTCAGGGACTTTTTTAGATGCAAAAAGTTGTGTTCTTTTCTATAGACTTCAATGGAAACGCTGAAGAAAAGCACGTATTGAGTTTTTTAATGCGTTTTTGCTACGTTTTTTATGCATTTTGTGTTTTAAATCTGCCTAGCAACAAGAAAAATAAAAAAAAATACCCCCCTGGCAAAACGCATCAAAAACGCATTGCATGAACGGCTCAAACGCAACCTGCATCAAGGTGAACCTAGCCTCAGGTGGGTTCAGACAGAAGAGTAGGCGAAGATAGATTTTGGCTTCCCTGTACACAGGGCTGTCTCACTTTGCTATGACCCCGCTGCACGCCCAATGACACCGACACCATAATAAATATATAAAAATAAATAAAGCTCATTTGTCCCTGCCCCCCCTTCTTCAGCTCCTGTAATATCCTGCCTTTACCAAGCAGCCAGTAAGAGCTTAATTGCACTCTCCAGAGTAAATCAAGTAACACTTGCAGCTTGCTGAGCTAATGAGATCGAAGCCTCAGAACACACCGCAGAAAGCCAAAATATTTGTCCATCAAGAGGAAGGTCTGTGCTATACCCAAATCGAGGTGCCGGGGCTCGGCAAACCCTCTTGACGTGCTGGGATGGGGCTCAGACAATACAGAGGCCATGCCTCCACCCTTTTTTTGGGGAAGACAGCTACCCCCCCACTTGTCAAAATGCCTTGTACAGGGGCGGACTGACCATTTGGAAACTCGGGCGCTGCCCGAGGGCCCGGGATCAGTAGGGGGCCCCATGAGATGCCCCTGGTACCTTTTTCATGGGCTTTTTTTGAGTTTTGGCAAGGACACAGGGGCCCCATGATCTCCTATTGCCCAGGGGCCCCCATGGGTTGTCAGTCTGCCCCTGGCCTTGTATCGGAAGGAGCTCACTGGTGCCCCCATACATATAGTAGACCTCTGCGCCCAGGGCAGCCGCCCCTCCGGCCCCCCCCCTTGCCCCCGCCCTGGGGGGATGTTTGTAAGTAGAGAGATTTTGCACAGCACCAACAATCCACATTTCCCAAGCACTTTAAGGGGTTTCCACTAACAGTGTCTGAGGAGGATGGGAATTCTCCAGTGTCGAGTAACATGTTACTTGTGCATTCTGTGTTAAGCTCTTCTGGTCTACACGCCAGTAAAATACAATGAATGCCAGTAAAATAATGATTTTCTCTTGCTGGATTTTGGGGTTGACAGCCGAAGATGGAGAAGGGGGGGGCAGTGTCAGGACAAGGTCATCCAATGCAAAGAAGCCAAATGGCACCCCCCACTTCCCCTTCATTAAATGCAGGCTTAGGGGATGCTACCCCCCGCAGTCATCCACTTGCCATAATGCCTTGTATCAGGATGAGCTCACTGGTGCCCCCCATCCATATAATAAACCTCTATGCCCTGGGCAGCCGTCTCTGCTGCCCACCCCTTGTCCCAGCCCTGGGGGGATGTTTGTAAGTAGAGAGATTGGGCACAGCACCAAGAATCCACATTTCCAAAGCACTCCAATGGGTTTGCACCAATAGTGTATGAGGAGGATGAGAATTCTCCAGTGTTGAGTTACATGCTACTTGTTCATTCTGTGTTAAGCTCTTCTGGTCTACACGCCAGTAAACTAATGATTTTCTCTTGCTGGATTTTGGGGTTGACAGCCTCAGATGGAGAAGGGGGGGGGGCAGTGGAACAAGGTCATCCAGCGCCCACAGCAAAGAAGCCAATTGGCGCCAACCACCTCCCCTTCATTAAATTCAAGCCTAGCGGATGCTACCCCCCACAGTCATCCACTCGCCATAATGCCTTGTATTAGAATGAGCTCACTGGTGCCCCCCATCCATATAGTAAACCTCTACGCCCTGGGCAGCCGTCCCTGCTGCCCACCCCTTGTCCCAGCCCTGGGGGGGATGTTTGTAAGTAGAGAGATTGCGCACAGCACCAAGAATCCACATTTCCCAAGCACCAATAGTGTATGAGGAGGATGAGAATTCTCTAGTGTCCAGTAACATGCTACTTGTTCATTCTTTGTTAGGCTCTTCTGATCTACACACCAGTAAAATACAAACAATAAATGCCAGTAAAATAATGATTTGCTCTTGCTGGATTTTGGGGTTGACAGCCTCAGATGGAGAAGGGGGGGAGCAGTGTCGGGAAAAGGTCATCCAGTGCAAAGAAGCCAAACGGCGCCCCCCACCTCCCCTTCATTAAATGCAAGCTTAGGGGATGCTACTCCCTGCAGTCATCCACTCGCCATAATGCCTTGTATTAGAATGAGTTCACTGGTGCCCCCCATCCATACAGTAAATCTATGCGCCCAGGGCAGCCGCCCCTCCTGCACACCCCTTTTCCTGGCCCTGGGAGAGTACAGAGATTTCGCACAGCTCCAAGAATCCACATTTCTTCAGGAAAATCCTGTTTATTGTAACAAACATACACATCAATTGTTGATGATACACAGAGTATACAATGCTCGGGGCAGTGTTGGAGGCGGATAGAACTCTGTGTGTGAATGATGGTGGGTGTAGTATCAGGTGTGAATTCTCCTTGACAATGAAGAATAATCATCCTCTTCTTTAAAGGGGAATCAGTTTATACCAGGTAACACTCACCCTAACAATTGCAATCAGCTCTAATTGTGGCATCACTAGATTATACATTGCAAGAGCAAAAGAGAGAAAAAAAAAAAAAGGGTCAAGGAATAGATGATTTTTTTTCTTTATTAATAGGGACAAGCACATGGTTTTATTTCTTCTTCACATGTGCTTTTCAAATAATAGATTTGGTTTGCTGGCAAAGTGCTAAAGCTGAACTCCCGGCACAAATCCTTTCATTTAAATATATTCCCCAATAGTCATAAAGGGTATAAATCCTCTTTGTTTGGACCAAAGTGCCTTTGCAAACCCAGATATTACCTGATAAAAGTAGTGGTGACATCATCTCTGTGCTGTACAATGCCTGTGCGGAGAGGAGAGCTGATAGGCCCCTCCCACTACAGGCTGCCTGCAGAAAACTACAGGGGGGGGGGCGGAGACAAGACCGGTCACCTCGCACAAAGTGAGAGAGCAACAGTGAGCGGTCCTTGATACAGGAAGTAAAGAGTCACATTGGATTACTGCACAGATCTGGAAGAAATACACCGCGATTCAAGGGGAATACACACGAGGAACGGCTTTACACATCTTTGCAACAGCGCGGGCCGCGTTTTGCACGGGCACGAGAGCCCATTCATTTGAATGGACTCCTGTGCCCCGTAACACGCAGGGAAGAAGTCCCTGCACTTCTTTGGAAACCGCAGCCCGCACGGGAACCGAGGTTTCCAGCACAGTTGCGTTTTCCAGTGCGGGCGGCGTGCCATTAGAACTAATGACACCCGCCCACGGGTCCGCATTTCTCTGTGCGGGTGGTGTGGTTGCACGGATTTTCATACGGATCCGCAGCGGCACCTCCTGCACAGATGTGAACCTAGGGTCAGACAATATCTGCAAGTCTCTGGTGTGAAGATTTGAATTTACCCAAATTAAAATGAATGTGTTTTCTTATGGAATGTGTGCGATTCCTGCAGGTCAGTTTAGGGCGGGGAGGAGGGGCCATCCGAAAACTGACGGAGGGATGTGACCATGAGCATAGGGGAGGGGTTATCCGGTGGTTGGCTAATTTAATTGTCATCCTGAAGAAGTGGCAGTAATTCGGGGAGGGTGTACAATGTGGCTATGAGTTCAGGATGGACTGTAGCCATCAGTCAAGGGTGTGCTATCATACAGCGGAACTTCAGTCCACCTTCTAGGTGGCTCCGCCCCCCTCCCCCCGTCAGTTGCCACCACTATGGCGCATATGCAGATACACCCACGGCTTCTGCTCAGCCTTTGGGTCCCAGCAGAGCTCGTCGGAATATTTGCGCACACGCACTGTGCAAAGTCAGGGAAAGTTTTCGTACCCCCCCCAGCTGCAGTCTTTGTATGTGCATGGGAACCCTGGCATGTGCGCAGATGGGCGGGGAATCCAGGGCATGCACCTATGTGCTGCAGGGCTCTCTCGGGACCAGGCACATCTAGGCATGTGTGGGGGCAAAAAGAGGGAGAAATATATATATATATATATATATATATATATATAAATAATGGAGGCAAAAAAAATATATATAAATAATAATATATATATATAAGCTAAGCAAGTTTTAGGGAAAAAAAATTCTATTTCCTCATTTCCCTAGTTCTCTTCTGGCCCTTTGTTGTTATTTGCAGGTAAACAATCTCTGCCCCTCCCCCCCTGCAAAGGGGGTGAATACAAGTGCTGCTCTGAGTGACATGTCTGACTACTGGGATACTCAGCAGCATGCTGTATGTTGAAGCCTCAGCCCTGAGTCTGTGCTTCTAATGGTAGAAGGGGTTCATCTTTCCTGAAGAATCCAGAGGGTGGGATACCAAATACCCTTGTTTTCTGTGTCTATGGGACAGTCAAGACCGACAAAATCACTGGACCAAGAAGAGTTGGCAGCCGAGGGTGCTAACAGTCGGTGAAAAAAATGTCCTCCGAGAAACTTTGGTACCTTCCCATAAAGTTCTTCTACCACCTCTCCACATAAAATTGGGATTGATGAAGCGATTCGTAAAATCACTTCCAAGAGATGGAGAATGCTTCAAATACTTGGTCACCAAGTTTCCAGGCCTGTCGGAGGCAAAATTGAAGGAAGGTGCGTTCGTCGGACCAGACATTAGAAGGCTTATAGTTGATCAAGAGTTTGTCAATACCATGACGGATCCTCAAAAAGAAGGCTGGATTGCATTTAAAGAAGTTATACAGAAATTTTTAGGCAAAAAAGATCCTCACTACAAAAAGATCGTCGGACGAATGCTGAAAGCATTTCAAGCTTTAGGTTGCCTGATGAGTTTGAAAGTACATTTCCTCCAGTCCCACCTTGACTACTTTCCTGAAAATGTGGGAGCTGTGAGTGAGGAACACGATGAACGAGGTGAACGATTCCACCAAGACATTAACCTCCCTGGCGGTATGATTATTTCAGATTTTTGGTGCTAAAAGCGGTACCATTATTTTGCATGGAAATATGTATGTATTGTAGGCTGTAATTTTTAGGAATAACTCACTGAAATCTGTCCGAACAAGAGTCTAGTAAACATTCCGGGTATGATAAAATTTGAACCACAAAATCATAAATTATAATTTAATAAATAATCATAAAAAATAATAATATAATAATAATACATTTAATTCAATAATATAATCAAACCAAAAACACTGAAATTTGAAATATAGCGCCAAGTTCGCACATCGCTGAGCAAAGTCGCAAAATTGTTTTCAGTGTCTGATGACGAATTTCTCCACGAATCATTATCACTCAATTCTGCAAGTGATTCTAATTTACTATCGCTGTTCTCTAGCCGGTCTAAAACCGCTTTTGACCTAAAGGGACGCTTTTTGGACGCCACGGACTTCTCTAAGTTTCCAGGCAGAAAGAACAGTAAAAATGCAGACAGGGGACAGGACAAAGCACTCGGGACAAAATGTATATGAAATGGTTTGAAACAGCAATGTTTTACTATGTAAAATTTGTTTTGAAAAAAATGACACTTTTTTTAAATTTTCAAATTTCCCGCCGCCGCCGGCGCCCGTACGTCCCGACGTCACAGGGACTGGAACACAGAAGCCGGATGCCGGCATCAGCCGGAGGAGATGGCCGGGGACGCTGCAGGGGACACATCACGGGAGCGAAGGACAAGGTAAGCCCTGCAGGGACTCCCTATGCAACGCCGCATGGTAAGCCCGAATGTAGCTCAGGGTTACCGCTTTTGGTACAGAAACTTTACCCCGAGCTACACTCGGGAATGCCGCCAGGGAGGTTAAAGAGATGGAAAGGAGATACCAGGGAAAATGGAGCATTACAATGATGGCAGACTACTGTTGGAGGCTTCAGAGAGACATTCCAGATGCTACTCACAAGCGTAAATGCACCAAGAGGAGCCTCACAGGGAAGAAGAATCGAGTTGAGTGTGTGTAGGTGAGTTCATTTCAGTTCAAAAAAGGATTTTCATGAAAAAATTGTAATAAAACTTTAATTTTATAAGTCTATTTCCATTTATTTTGAGGTATTGCATTATTTAACATAGTTACCTAAATTGTCAGGAAACGTGATGTCCTATGACAAAATGGAGGTCATTTTCGGATTCAGCGCACCAAAAAACATAAAGATTATGTGGAATAACCAAAACAGCTGACCTGTGTAATTGCTTTGTTTATTCCCCCCATACAATGTCATCCTGCTCGAGGTCATTACATTTAATGTGTTGTATTTTTTTTTTCTACATGCATGTCAGCATGTGTATTGCTCGCTATGAAAATAATAAACAATAAATACATATATTTTCTCAACTAGTCCAATTAGGCCATTCTTTACGTTGATCTCGTCTGTCCTTATTATTTCTGTAATAAAAGCAATTTACATTGCAGCAATACCTTTCACCGATTGCTCCCACCGCAGATGCAATAGACAACGACGGTCCATATTGCCTCTTCTGAAGCAAAGTGGACGCATTTGGCCACGCTCTGACCGCTCATTAGCAGGCATTAGTGAATTGTCTAATGCATTCAAACATTTCAAAAAGGCAGACGAGATATTTCGGTACGCGCCTCGCTAAGTGCTCTCCACTGCGGGCAAATATGGTCACCTGACTTCTGTGTGTACCATCGCCATTAGTCGCCAGGCACCGGATCCTGGTTAAGGGAAAAAAAAAAAAGACATTGAGGCTAAGTGCACACTCGATACATCGCATGTGATTCGCACAGGAACCGCACCGCATTCCTGTGCAAATCACATGCAAATTGTGTGCAGTGTGGTTTGAGCCATATATTATGTATGGCTCAAATTGCACCGCATCCGCACCAAAAATGTGCAAGACTCTTTTTTGGGTCCTCGCTAGAATCGGATCGCATGGCTATCCGATTCAGTTGGTCTGATCTAAGCTGTGAAATATACCGAGTTGCTTCGTTCAGCAGAACAAGTTGGTCCAACTCTCAGGTGAGAGTCTGTCCTATGGTGTCAGGACTTCGCAATTCTTCAGACAATGAAAAATAACTGATAGCGGTAGTAAACCTTCCCCGAATAATATTGTAAAGTGGGGCAGCACAGTGGCTAAATGGTTAGCACTTCCACCTGGCAGTACTCGGGTCATTGGTTCAAATCCCAGCCACGGCACCACCTGCCTGGAGTTTGCATGTTCTCCCTGTGTCTGCGTGGGCTTCCTCTGGGTACTTCCTCCCACCCTCCAAAGACAGGTTAATTGGCTCCTGTCTAAATTGTCACTAGTATATGTATGTATGGATGTAAGTTAGGGACCTTAGATTGTACGCCCCTTGAGGGTTAGGGACCTTAGATTGTCCTCCCCTTGAGGGTTAGGGACCTTAGATTGTACACCCCTTGAGGGTTAGGGACCTTAGATTGTACACCCCTTGAGGGTTAGGGACCTTAGATTGTACGCCCCTTGAGGGTTAGGGACCTTAGATTGTACGCTCCTTGAGGGTTAGGGACCTTAGATTGTCCTCCCCTTGAGGGTTAGGGACCTTAGATTGTACACCCCTTGAGGGTTAGGGACCTTAGATTGTACGCCCCTTGAGGGTTAGGGACCTTAGATTGTACGCCCCTTGAGGGTTAGGGACCTTAGATTGTACGCTCCTTGAGGATTAGGGACCTTAGATTGTACGCCCCTTGAGGATTAGGGACCTTAGATTGTACGCCCCTTGAGGGTTAGGGACCTTAGATTGTACGCCCCTTGAGGGTTAGGGACCTTAGATTGTACACCCCTTGAGTGTTAGGGACCTTAGATTGTACACCCCTTGAGGGTTAGGGACCTTAGATTGTACGCCCCTTGAGGGTTAGAGACCTTAGATTGTACGCCCCTTGAGAGTTAGGGACCTTAGATTTTACGCCGCTTGAGGGTTAGGGACCTTAGATTGTACGCCCCTTGAGGGTTAGGGACCTTAGATTGTACCTCCCTTGAGGGTTAGGGACCTTAGATTGTACCTCCCTTGAGGGTTAGGGACCTTAGATTGTACACCCCTTGAGGGTTAGGGACTGATGTGAATGTACAATATATATGTAAAGTGCTGCGTAAATTGACAGCGCTATACAAGTACCTGAAATAAATAAATCCAGTATAATAATAATAATAGAAAAAATAATCTCCCTGCAAGGTAATATCACGATGTGCTAGTACGCATCGCATAGGAGAGACTAATGCAGGCCATAGACAGGTCAAAAACCGGCCATTTATTAAAGAAAAAAACGAAAAATTGGTCGTTCAATAGGCTGGCGTTACCACCAACGGTAAAAAAAAAAAAAAAAAATCGGCCAATTTTCGTCCCATCTATGGCTGGCATTTAATTACTTCTGTCCATGCAGAGAGCTCTGCTATTATATTTGATATTAAAAAGTAACATAACAATGTATCTATTTGTATCCATTTCCGATACAAATGTTTTTAATACTTTTTTGCCCCACTGTATATGTAAAAATATATGTTGACATTACATTTTTATATGTTAAAAAAATCCGAAGAATGTGTGTAAAAAATATCTATTTTTAAAAAATATTTTTCATATATTTTGTAATATATACAAAACGCATTTCAACACGTAGTGTATATATATATATATATATTGAAATATATTAAATACGGCCAAAATTGTAGCATTTCAAACATATGTCAATATATTTGGGAAGAATATTTTTTAAAATATATTTCAAATATATATATCTCCTGTATAATAATAATAATTAGTTGTCTATGAACTCGAATATCGATCTTAGTGCTCGTACAATTTTTTAAACTTCTTTATTTGTAGTTTTTAACAAGGCATACAGGCGTAATCAATCACAAGAAGAGGTGTACGCGGTACACATCATTACATATAGGTTACACGCTCCAATAGAAAAAAAAAAAAAAGAGAACTATTTTCGGAACGCAATAACAATGTAAATATCCATCATAGCGTGAAAACAAATGGGTTCTGTATAGATTCAGTGGACCCTACGAGGAGGATTCCTAATTGCTATGGAGCTGACAACCCTTAGAATCCTGGTTGCTCGATTGAAAAACTACAATGCATCCAGAAAGTATTCCCAGCGCTTAACTTTTGCCACATTTTGTTATGTTGCAGCCTTTTTCCAGAATGGATTCAATTCATTTTTTTCCTCAACATTCAATACAAACAATACCCCATAATGACAACGTGAAAGGAGTTCGTTTTGAAATTTTTGCAATTTATTAAAAGTAAAAAGAACCCCCCCCCCTCATGTACATACAGTCATGGCCGAAATTGTTGGCACCCTTGATATTTTTCCTGAAAATCAAGTATTTCACACAAAAAAGGTATTGCATTAACACATGTTTTGCTATACACATGTTTATTCCCTTTGTATGTATTGGAACAAATATAAAACAGAGGCAGAAAAGCAAATATG
This sequence comes from Staurois parvus, assembly GCF_062004578.1. Lineage (NCBI taxonomy): Eukaryota > Metazoa > Chordata > Amphibia > Anura > Ranidae > Staurois > Staurois parvus. Next base: position 655,793 of record NW_028318800.1, read on the forward strand.
ACATAATGTCACACAAAACCCCAAAAATGGGCTGGACAAAAGTATTGGCACCCTTAACTTAATATTTGGTTGCACACCCTTTGGAAAACATAACTGAAATCAGTCGCTTCCTATAACCATCAATAAGCTTCTGACACCTCTCACCCGGAATTTTGGACCACTCTTCCTTTGCAAACAGCTCCAGGTCTCTCTTATTGGAAGGACACCTTTTCCCAACAGCAATTTTAAGATCTCTCCACAGGTGTTCAATGGGATTTAGATCTGGGCTCATTGCTGGCCACTTCAGAACTCTCCAGCGCTTCTTTGCCATCCATTTCTGAGTGCTTTTTGACGTATGTTTGGGGTCATTGTCCTGCTGGAAGACCCAGGATCTTGGACGCAAACCCAGCTTTCTGACACTGGGCCCTACAGTGCGACCCAAAATCCTTTGGTAATCCTCAGATTTCATGATGCCTTGCACACAGTCAAGGCACCCAGTGCCAGAGGCAGCAAAACAACCCCAAAACATCATTGAACCTCCACCATATTTTACCGTAGGTACTGTGTTTTGTTCTTTGTAGGCCTCATTCCGTTTTCGGTAAACAGTAGAATGATGTGCTTTACCGAAAAGCTCTATCTTGGTCTCATCTGTCCACAAGACGTTTTCCCAGAAGGCTTTTGGCTTACTCAAGTACATTTTGGCAAACTGTAGTCTTGCTTTTTTATGTCTCTGTGTCAGCAGTGGGGTCCTCCTGGGTCTCCTGCCATAGCGTTTCATTTCATTTAAATGTCGACGGATAGTTCGCGCTGACACTGATGCTCCCTGAGCCTGCAGGACAGCTTGAATGTCTTTGGAACATGTTTGGGGCTGCTTATCCACCATCCGGACTATTCTGCGTTGCAATCTTTCATCAATTTTCCTCATCCGTCCACGACCAGGGAGATTAGCTACAGTGCCATGGGTTGCAAACTTCTTGATAATGTTGCGCACTGTGGACAAAGGCAAATCTAGTTCTCTGGAGATGGACTTGTAACCTTGAGATTGTTGATATTTTGCCACAATTTTGGTTCTCAGGTCCTCAGACAGTTCTCGTCTCCTCTTTCTGTTGTCCATGCTTAGTGTGGCACAGACAGACACACAATGCAAAGGTTAAGTGAACGTCTCTCCTTTTTATCTGCTTTCAGGTGTGATTTCTATATTGCCCACACCTGTTACTTGCCCCAGGTGAGTTTACAGGAGCATCACATGCTTGTAACATTCTTATTTATCCGCAGTTGTGAAAGGGTGCCAATACTTTTGTCCAGCCCATTTTTGGAGGTTTGTGTGACATTATGTCGAATTTGCTTTCTTTCCTCCCTTTTTTTGTTTTGTCCCAATACACACAAAGGGAATAAACATGTGTATAGCAAAACATGTGTTAATGCAATACGTTTCGTGAGAAATACATGATTTCCTGGAGAAATATCAAGGGTGCCAACAATTTCGGCCATGACTGTAAGTATTCCCAGCCTTTGCTCAATACTTTGTTGAAGCCCCTTTAGCACCAATTCCAGCCTCAAGTCATTTTCAGTATGATGCTACAAGCTTGGCACACCTATTTTTGGATGATTTCTCCCATTCTTCTTTGCAGTACCTCTAGAGTTCCATCAGATTGGATGGGGAGTGTTGGTGCACAGCCATTTTCAGATCTCTCCAGAGATTTTCAATCGGGTTCAAGTCTGGACTCTGGCTGGGCCACTCCAGGACATTCACAGAGTTGGCCCGTAGCCACTCCTTTGTTATGTGGGCTGTGTTCTTAGGGTCATTGTCCTGTTGAAAGATGAACTGTCACCCCAGTCTAAGGTCCAGAGCTCTCTGGAACAGGTTTTCATCAAGGATGTCTCTGTACATTGCTGCATTCATCTTTCTTTCAATCCTGACTGGTCTCCCAGCTCCTGCCACTGAAACACATCTCCACAGCATGATGCTGCCACCACCATGCTTCACTGTAGAGATGGTATTGGTCAGGTGGTGAGCAGTGCCTGGTTTCTTCCAGACATGACGCTTGGCATTCAGGCCAGATAGTTCAATCTTTGTTTCATCAGACTAGAAAGTTTTGTTTCTCATGGGCTGAGAGTCCCTCAGGTGCCTTTTGGAAAACTCCAGGTGGGCTGCCATTTTCCTTTTACTGAGGAGTGGCTTCCGTCTGGCCCCTCTACCATACAGGCCTGATTGGTGGAGTGCTGCAGAGATGGTTGATCTTCTGGAAGGTTCTCCTCTCTCCACTCCACTCTTTCAGAGTGACCATCGGGTGCTTGATTACCTCCCTGGGTAAGGCCCTTTTCCCTCCATTGCTCATTTTGGATGGGCGCCCGCTCCAGGAGGATTCGTGGTGGTTCCAAACTTCTTCCATTTACAGATGATGAGGCCACTGTGCTCATTGGGACCTTCAATGCTGCAGAAATGTTTCTGTACCCTTCCCCAGATCTGTGCCTTGATACAATCCTGTCTCGGAGGTCTACGGACAATTCCTTGGACTCCATGGCTTGGTTTGTGCTCTGACATGTTACCTGTGGGACCTTCTATAGACAGGTTTATGCCTTTCCTAATCATGTCCAATCAACTGAATTTCCCACAGGTGGGCTCCAATCAAGTTGTGGAAACATCTCAAGCAGGGGTGGACTGACAACTCATGGGGCCCCCAGGCAATAGGGGATCATGTGGCCCCTGTGTCCTTGCCCAAACTCAAAAAAGACTATGAAAAAGGTACCAGGGGCATCTCATGGGGCCCCCTACTGACCCCGAGCCCTCGGGCAGTGCCCGAGTTTTCAAATGGTCAGTCCGCCCCTGATCTCAAGGATGATCAGTGGGAATAGGATACACCAGAGCTCAATTTTGAGTGTCATGGCAAAGGCTGTGAGTACGTATGTACATGTGGTAGTCTTTTACAAACTTTCAAGGCTGTACTGTAAAAGTGGAAAATTGCAAAAATGGCCGCCCGAGCTTCAAAGTGGGAGGCAGTGAAAGGGTTGATTCACACGACACGCTCACTTTAAGATGGCCGTGCTGCACTATACAAGCACTTTGCCTTATCAGCCAGCCACGTAAAGAAGAGGCTTAGTAAAGAAGAGGCTGAATCCAAACTACTTGCCAGTGGTGTAAGTGGATTTTATTTATTCGTGATATTCGCACGCTGAAGAAGCTGCTAAGTGTTTATCCTATCACTGCTTTGATATCGATTTCTTTGAAAGGGCCACAAATTCTTCCATCTCCACCGCTAATTAACCAGCAGTCAAAACCGTGTCATGATCAAGTACCTCTGCTTAGCGGTGCTCATACTGGCATCCTTTTCACTTTAATCATGAGAAAAATTATTTAACCCTTCTTTACAGTTTAAATGGAAGTTAGGAAAGAGGGAACGGAAAGGGTTACATCCCACCTGCATTTTAGGGCCCCAACTGCATGGAGTGCAGAGCCAATAATAACAGTTTCAACAATGTAACATTTAAAGCAATAAACCCCAAAATGTAAATGTAATATAGTGCAGTTTACCACGTGATGCCCCGATAGAATGGCCGTCGAAAATTATCAACAGAAAAAACACAGTTATCTGCGATTTGCCGGTAGAAAAAAAAAAGTTCTGATAATGATAATTGACTTTAATGCAAAATTGCATCCTATGGACTTCAATGCAAAAACGTTTCTATTTAAATGTTTTCATTTTATATATATTTCATTTTATTTTCTGTTCAATTTTTGTGTGTCACTTTCAATAAAAGTTTGTGTCTCTATTTAGGTTTTTCATTTTATATATATTTCATTTTATTTTCTGTTCAATTTTTGTGTGTTACTTTCAATAAAGGTTAATAAGTTATAAAAATAAAGGTATTTTTTAAAATATATTTATAAATGATATAGGATCTGGGATTATAAATCCCATTTCAGTCTTTGCAGATGACACCAAGCTGTGCCGGAGAATAACGTCCTTACAGGATGTCTCCAATTTACAAGCCGACCTCAATGCTCTGTGTAATTGGGGGACTATGTGGCAAATGAGGTTTAATGTTGATAAATGTAAGGTTCTGCACTGGGGGGGCAAAGAATATGCATGTATCATACATATTAGGGGGAGTACAACCGGGGGAATCAATGGTGGAGAAGGATCTGGGGGGGTCAATGGTGGAGAAGGATCTGGGGGTTCAATGGTGGAGAAGGATCTGGGGGTTCTGGTAGATCACAAGTGGGGTATTGACCCACGAAGAGTATTATCTGTGAGGATCGTGGGGTGATCCTAAGAGTGAGCTGGCCCTGTGGGGTCTTTGTATGAAGGTGAGGGGGCACTTTGGCCATTTGAGGATGTGCACGTATGACCACGATAACACAAGCATCACCTGCATGTGTCTTTGATCATTTGGAGCACGATTTGATTCATTTGTGGACTTTATTTATTGCATTATTTACATGTGGAGGATTTTGATGTGTATTTGGGTTTATTTTGTTTAGTGTGGTTCACATTTCACATCTTTAGTCATTCTATCCCTGATTAGGGATACACACACTCAGGGGCGGACTGACCATTTGGAAACTCGGGCACTGCCCGAGGGCCCGGGGTCAGTAGGGGGCCCCATGAGATGCCCCTGGTACCTTTTTCATAGGCTTTTTTGAGTTTGGGCAAGGACACAGGGGCCCCATGATCCCATATTGCCCGGGGGCCCTATGAGTTGTCAGTCCGCCCCTGCACACTCAATTGCACTATTTATATCAATAATCCCTCAGATGAGGATTGGAGGGGGATTTTAGTATTCTTGGGCAATTGTTTACACGTGTGTACCACTGTAGTATGTATATATATATTGTTTTTCACTGTTTGAGATTATGTACAGTTGCAAGAAAAAGTATGTGAACCCCTTGGGATTATGTGGAGTTTTGCATGAATTGGGCATAAAATGTGCTCTGAACGTCATCTAAGTCACAACAATAGAAGAACACAGTCTGCTGAACATAATACTACACAAACATTAGATGTTGCCATGGTTTAATTGCACATAACATGTAAACATTCACAGTGCAGGGAGGAAAAAGTATGTGAACCTTTGGACTTAATAACTGGTTGACCCTCCTTTGGCAGCAATAACCTCAACCAAACGTTTCCTGTAGTTGCAGATCAGACCTGCACAACGATCTGGAGTAATTTTGGACCACGCCTCTTCACAAAACTGTTTCAGTGTAGCAATATTCTTGGGATGTCTGGTGTGAATCGCTCTCTTAAGGTCATGCCACAGCATTTCAATCGGGTTGAGGTCAGGACTCTGACTGGGCAACTCCAGAAGGCGTATTCTGTGCTGTTGCAGCCATTGTTCTGTTGAATTACTTGTATGCTTTGGGTCATTGTCCTGTTGCATCACCCATCCTCTGCGAAGCTTCAGTTGGTGGACAGATGGTCGTACGTTTTCCTGAAAAATGTCTTGATAAACTCTGGAATTCATTTTCCCATCAATGACAACAATCCATCCAGGCCCTGAGGCAGCAAAGCAGCCCCAAACCATGATGCTCCCTCCGCCATGTTTTACAGTGGGGATGAGGTTTTGATGTTGGTGTGCTGTGCCTTTTTTTCTCCACACATAGTGTTGTGTGTTCTTCCCAAACAACTCAATCTTGGTTTCATCTGTCCACAGTATATTTTGCCAGTAGTGCTGTGGAACATCCAGGTGCTCTTTTGCAAACTTCAAACGTGCTGCAATATTCTTTTTGGACAGCAATGGCTTCCTCCGTGGTGTCCTCCCATGTACTCCATTCTTGTTTAATGTTTTCCTTATTGTAGATGTGTCAACAAAAATGTTAGCATGTGCCAGAGATTTCTGTAGGTCTTTAGCTGACACTCTGGGATTCTTCTTTACCTCATGCAGCATTCTGCGCTGTGCTCTTGCAGTCATTTTTACAGGACGACTACACCTAGGGAGAGTAGCAACAGTGCTAAACTTTCTCCATTTGTAGACAGTCTGTCTTACCGTGGACACATGAACATCAAGGCTCAAGGAGATACTTTTGTAACCCTTTCCAGCTTCATGCAAGTCAACAATTCTTTTTCGTAGGTCTTCTGAGAGCTCTTTCTGCGAGGCATGGTTCACATCAGACAGTGCTTCTTGAAACCAGTAAACCCAAAACAGGTGTGTGTTTTTTAAGGGCAGGACAGCTGTCAGCAACACATCCAATATCATCACACTGATTGGAGTCAAGGTTGGCTCACTCCTGGCTCCAATTAGCTCTGGGGGAAGTCATTAAGCTAGGGACTCACATACTTTTTCCTCCCTGCACTGTGAATGTTTACATGTTATGTGCAATTAAACCATGGCAACATCTAATGTTTGTGTAGTATTATGTTCAGCAGACTGTGTTCTTCTATTGTTGTGACTTAGATGACGTTCAGAGCACATTTTATGCCCAATTCATGCAAAACTCCACGTAATCCCAAGGGGTTCACATACTTTTTCTTGCAACTGTATATATAGCACTGCACTATTATATATAGTATATTTTTAAATATATGCCTTTAGAAAATATATTTCAAATTTAAATTTTTTAGAATACATGTTAAAATATATTACCAAAGGCCAATAGATTGTAAATATATGTCACATATAGAATTTTTAGTTCTAATGGCACGCCGCCTGCACTGGAAAACGCAGCCGTACTGGGAACCGAGGTTCCCGTGTGGGCTGCGTTTTCAGAAGAAGTGCAGGGACTTCTTTACTGCATGTCACGGTGCACGGGAGTCTATTCAAATGAATGGGCTCTCGTGCCCATGCAAAACGCAGCCCCCACGGCCGCATATATGTGAACCAGGGCTGAGGAAGTGAAGTCGTGCTTTAAAAAGGGCACGTACATTTTATGAACTGTTAAGGTGCAAAGTAACACACATTAACACACCACAACAGGTCACTAAGCATAAATCAATTTATCGACAGCAGTCTCTCTCAACTTTTGTTTCCCTCAGCAACCCTTAAAATATTTTTGGTCATGGGGAACCTCTTCTACAACTAATTATTTAGGGGTCAGTGGAAGAAATGCAGCTTTAATGCTGAATATCAGTGGTAAGAGTGCCCCCTAACAGTTGCAGTCAGAATGCCACCCTTTCAGGCAGCTAAAAAAAAAAAAAAAAATCAATGGTGTCATGCTGCTGGCTCTGTCAAATGGATTTGGCCCCTAATGGTAAATCAGTTAGCCTCAGCTCAAGGAACTTCTGGCAACCTCTGGAAGAACCCTAGGGTTCCATGGTACCTTGGATGAAAATGGTTGATTTACAGTATCTAGTTTCTTAGCCTCAGCTCAAGGAACTTCTGGCAACCTCTGGAAGAACCCTAGGGTTCCATGGTACCTTGGATGAAAATGGCTGATTTACAGTATCTAGTTTCTTAGTAGGCATCAAATACTCTATAGTTGGTGGCCCTTCCCTAGTCCAATCTGCAGGAACAGCAAAGATCTATGAAAGTGCGCATGAGGTTAGTAACATCATTCACAGATGATAGAGGTTCTGTGGAATTACATGTGGATGCTTCGTGAATGCTAAAGGCGTTCCTGTAGGCAACAGTTCTCTTTTAAGACTGTTTTCCCTGCTCAAGGGTAAGTACTAAAGGCAAACAGACTACATCAAGACAGCCTTGACAGCCTTGGAAAGTTCATCTGAAACAAAGAGTATACAGTGCAAATAGGTTAGCTCACCTTTAGTTCAGTCACAGTACTTTTAACAAGATCCATTTCTTTGCCGTGGGCAGCCTTCCCCAACGTCCTACTGGAGATACCATTTGTAGAGCGACCAGCTGGTCCTCATACAACACCTTCCTATCACATCATAGCATTTGTCCAGTTGACAGTAGTCAACTTTGGCTCAGAGGCAATTATTTTTTATCTGCTTGTACCCTTAGTAAATCATTTTATGCATTTTTTTGTATCAACCCAGTCTAGCTAGGTATATATATCATATGGCCGCTAACATGTAGGCACCAGGAGAATAGAAAATTGTTTCCATACCTATTGTAAATTTTCATTCCCACAGGCAGACCCCTGGCAGCATACAAAGACCACATACAGTAGGTCTTGTTTGTTAATATGAATGAGGTCACATTTTTTCTGGTATTCCTAGATCCTTTGGGTTGAGCTAGGGGCAGAGTACAGGAGAAGAAGACATATAGCTGCACACCACCGCAGGAACCGATGTCAGATTCATTTGTGTCAAATTGACAGCGCCAGGATAATCAGTATCGCTGATATGTTTTACACAAACAAGTGCTTATTCATAACCATAGGGACAGAGTACACACCATACTGTATGTATGCTGCCATGTGCCCACTTTTATAGACATTCATAGATCCTTTGGGCTGGGCTAGGGGCGAGGTACCCACCATAATTATACTGCCATGGATACACCTTGTACCATGTGCCCATTTTATAGACATTCATAGGTCTTTTAGGTTGGGCTAGCACCTACCATATGCATGCTGCCATGGGTAGGCTTCAGGAAGGAAAATTACGTTTGATATTGAAATGGTTATCCATGAATGACAGCCAGGTAACTAGCATTTTCAATAGGTCAGCTGCTTTCATACTTCCTCAGTGAGGAATCAGGATCAGTATGGGATCCTCTGCAGGCCTTGTTCTAGTAATTGGCACTGCTCACTATTCCATTTAAACACCGAGGAATATTCTTTTCTATGTAAATACAAGTGATGAATACGGCCTTGTTGTGTTGCTTGGTTAGCCTGGATTTCAGTAATGCTATCATGGACTTGCTGACATTTTGTTCGGTTGTGTGCATTCACTGCTACTTTAAAGATTTTTTGCTGATACTGTCATATTGGGCAATTTGCATGAGCATCTATCACTGCGTGACATTTTTTCCCAGGAGGATGAAGAATCAGCATCCACAGGAGGATCTAACCGGCAACTAAAATTCAGAGGCGGAGGGGAAAAAAATGGTCAATATCTGCATTTGTTCCTCCGTGGCTGGATCACTGCATCGTACTGAAAGGAGCAGAGCCTACAGAACAATCATTAAAGGGCCTCCAACATAATGGACAGTTCTAGCCCCGACACACACAAAAACGATATTTTACTTTCACTACCCGTAGTATTCTGCATGAATAAATACCTGACATGTCACAATATACAGCAAAATATACCCACCACCTCATCGTTGCCCTCCCCCACCATTAACTTCCCTGCTCACTCCACCATCATGTTCTGTCTCCCAGACTTCTTCAGGCTTCTACCCCTTCCCCCAGTTATCATCCTACCCCACCATCAACTTCTGTTCTTTACAGCTTCCCCAGTGCCTCCTCCATCATCAACATCTGTACTGTACACCTTCCTCTCGGTAACCAGTTATCCTCTCCCACCATTCTCTTCCACTCATCACCTGTTTCCCAAAATCATCCTACCCTCCAATCATCTTCTGTCTTCCACATTGTCCGCTCAGTGGTTTATAACCCTACTTCACCATCATTTTTTTTCCTCCACACCTTCCCCACAGTCAGTTTTCATCCTACCCCACCACCAACTTCTGTCCTCCACACTATCATCAAAGTCATCCTACCCCACCATCAACTTCTGTCCTCCACACCATCCCCAAAGTCATCCTACCCCACCACCAACTTCTGTCCTCCACACCATCCCCAAAGTCATCCTACCCCACCATCAACGTCTGTCTCCCATACCATCCCCAAAGTCATCCTATCCCACCATTAACTTCTGTCCTCCACACCATCCCCAAAGTCATCCTACCCCACCATCAACTTCCATCTCCCATACCATCCCCAAAGTCATCCTACCCCACCACCAACTTCTGTCCTCCACACCATCATCAAAGTCATCCTACCCCACCATCAACTTCTGTCTCCCACACCATCCCCAAAGTCATCCTACCCCACCATCAACTTCTGTCCTCCACGCCATCATCAAAGTCATCCTACCCCACCACCAACTTCTGTCCTCCACACCATCATCAAAGTCATCCTACCCCACCATCAACTTCTGTCTCCCACACCATCCCCAAAGTCATCCTATCCCACCACCAACTTCTGTCCTCCACACCATCATCAAAGTCATCCTACCCCACCACCAACTTCTGTCCTCCACACCATCATCAAAGTCATCCTACCCCACCATCAACTTCTATCTCCCACACAATCCCCAAAGTCATCCAACCCCACCATTAACTTCTGTCCTCCACACTATCCCCAAAGTCTTCCTACCCCACCATTAACTTCTGTCCTCCACACTATCCCCAAAGTCTTCCTACCCCACCATTAACTTCTGTCCTTCACACCTTCTCCTCTGGGACTTATAATACTACTCGACCATTAACCTGTGTGTTCCAACACAGTCAGTTATCATCCTACCCCACCAGAAACTTCAGTCTTTCAAACCTTTCCCTCAGTAAGTTATACCAACCTGTTTTAACCAGGGTGCCTTCAGGTCTCCTTAGGGGTACCTTGACAAAACACCTAAAAATTGCCCCAAAATACGCCAGTGGTAGATCAAACCTGCCTTTTAGTTACTATACACAAAGCCACGTTTTCATTGTGCACCATTACAACATTCCAGCTGCTGACGTCCTGACAAACAATGATGTCATCGGTTGACAAAGTGGATGTTGCGCCTGCATAGCATCTTGTGTGCCCCTGCCTTGCCCCTCTCCGTCAGCACTCGGGTATATTAGCTGAGTGAAGGTGAGAAACTGAGGGACAAGATAAATGCTAGAATGATAGTTCCAGTTTGCAAAGATGTATTTGCTTTGGAAGAATAAATCACCTCTAATGTTGGATGTCCTATGTGTGTGGATGTTGCTGTATTATTTAAACTAATTATTTAGTTGTTTTACATTTTAAAATAGGGTACCTTGAGACTGTGCATAATTGTAAAGGGTACAATTTTCATCCTAGTCCACCATCAACTTCATCCACTTCCGTGCTTCATCTCTTCCCCACTATCAGTTAGGCTGGCCATACACTATACAATTTTCTGTCCAATTTCTGCCCAATTTCCTTTAGATTTACCTGTCTGTTGCTTGCTAACAAAGCTAGTGTGAACATACAGTTGCAAGAAAAAGTATGTGAACCCCTTGGGGTTACGTGGAGTTTTGCATGAATTTGGCATAAAATGTGCTCTGAACGTCATCTAAGTCACAACAATAGAAGAACACAGTCTGCTGAACATAATACTACACAAACATTAGATGTTGCCATGGTTTAATTGCACATAACATGTAAACATTCATAGTGCAGGGAGGAAAAAGTATGTGAACCTTTGGACTTAATAACTGGTTGACCCTCCTTTGGCAGCAATAACCTCAACCAAACGTTTCCTGTAGTTGCAGATCAGACCTGCACAGCGATCTGGAGTCATTTTGGACCACTCCTCTTCACAAAACTGTTTCAGTGTAGCAATATTCTTGGGATGTCTGGTGTGAACCGCTCTCTTAAGGTCATGCCACAGCATTTCAATCGGGTTGAGGTCAGGACTCTGACTGGGCCACTCCAGAAGGCGTATTCTGTGCTGTTGCAGCCATTGTTTTGTTGAATTACTTGTATGCTTTGGGTCATTGTCCTGTTGCATCACCCATCCTCTGTGGAGCTTCAGTTGGCGGACAGATGGTCGTACGTTTTCCTGCAAAATGTCTTGATAAACTCTGGAATTCATTTTCCCATCAATGACAACAATCCATCCAGGCCCTGAGGCAGCAAAGCAGCCCCAAACCATGATGCTCCCTCCGCCATGTTTCACAGTGGGGATGAGGTTTTGATGTTGGTGTGCTGTACCTTTTTTTCTCCACACATAGTGTTGTGTGTTCTTCCCAAACAACTCAATCTTGGTTTCATCTGTCCACAGTATATTTTGCCAGTAGTGCTGTGGAACATCCAGGTGCTCTTTTGCAAACTTCAAACGTGCTGCAATATTCTTTTTGGACAGCAATGGCTTCCTCCGTGGTGTCCTCCCATGTACTCCATTCTTGTTTCATGTTTTCCTTATTGTAGGTGTGGCAACAAAAATGTTAGCATGTGCCAGAGATTTCTATAGGTCTTTAGCTGACACTCTGGGATTCTTCTTTACCTCATGCAGCATTCTGCGCTGTGCTCTTGCAGTCATTTTTACAGGATGACCACGCCTAGGGAGAGTAGCAACAGTGCTAAACTTGCTCCATTTGTAGACAGTCTGTCTTACCGTGGACACATGAACATCAAGGCTCAAGGAGATACTTTTGTAACCCTTTCCAGCTTCATGCAAGTCAACAATTCTTGATGGTAGGTCTTCTGAGAGCTCTTTCTGCGAGGCATGGTTCACATCAGACAGTGCTTCTTGAAACCAGTAAACCCAAAACAGGTGTGTGTTTTTTAAGGGCAGGACAGCTGTCAGCAACACAGCCAATATCATCACACTGATTGGAGTCAAGGTTGGCTCACTCCTGGCTCCAATTAGCTCTGGGAGAAGTCATTAAGCTAGGGCCTCACATACTTTTTCCTCCCTGCACTGTGAATGTTTACATGTTATGTGCAATTAAACCATGGCAACATCTAATGTTTGTGTAGTATTATGTTCAGCAGACTGTGTTCTTCTATTGTTGTGACTTAGATGATATTCAGAGCACATTTTACGCCCAATTCATGCAAAACTCCACGTAATCCCAAGGGGTTCACATACTTTTTCTTGCAACTGTAGCCTTATGCAGGCCATAGACGGGTCGAAAATCGGCCGATTTTTCTTCCGAAAAAAAATAGACCGATTTTCGCACCGTTAGTGGGTTAATTGGTTGGTCGTTTTTCGGGGTTTGGGCACATTTTTTTTATTGGTAAAGTTGGAAAAAAAATGGCCGATTTTGCTTATTGGCTGATATTCCCGGCAACGATGTGCAAATTGGCCGATCTTTTCACAGATAAAAAATCTGCGCATGAGCCATGACCTGCAAGAAGAAGAAGAAGAAAAAGAAGATGAAAAAGAAGATGAAAAAGAAGGAGAAGAAGAAGAAGAAGAAAAATAAGAAGACAAAGAAGAAGGAGAAGAAAAAGAAGAAGAAAAAGAAGACAAAGAAGAAAAAGAAGAAGGAGAAGAAAAGAAGAAGAAAAAGAAAAAGAAGAAGAAAAAGAAAAAGAAGAAGAAAAAGAATTCCAGACCGCTATTATATTTGACATGAAAAAGTCTTGCAGTTGCAACAATGTATCTATTTGTATCTGAATAAAAACATCTGTATCCGAAATGGATACAAATGGATACATTGTTGCAACCGCAATACTTTTTCATGTCAAATATAATAGTGGAGCTCTCTGCAGGGACAGAAGTAATAAATGCTGGCCGTAGACGGGATGAAAATCGGCCTTTTTTTTACCATTGGTGGTAACGTCGGCCTATTGAACGACCGATTTTTCGTTTTTTTTTTTTTTAAACGGGCGGTTTTCGACCCGTCTATGGCCTGCATTAGAGACAAATCCTCAAATGTTAGGGAAGCGCTAAACGTTAGCTACAGAGTTTTACCGGGGGGGGGGGGGGGGGTTGGGGGTTGATTGGGGACATCTATCAATGATGTATTTGAAAAATCAATAACAGCAACAAGCAAAACCTGGAGAAATGGAATTGTGCTGGTTGCTGAGGCTGTGTGCGTATTCCTGAAATCTCACTTGAAGCTGGAATTGCACTTTAAGGGCCTCTTGCTCCCCCGGCGGTGCGTCATCGCTCAGGACACATATGTGGAGGGCCAAATAACTAAATGGCCATTTTGATTGACTGGTGGCGGTAAGAAGTTTCAGCGAGCGCGGACAATGGTATGAATCGATATGAAGCGTGTGAGTACTTTGTGCGCATTGTCTGCATTGCTGCGACATCACGGGAGCCGTGAGGAATGGAGAGGGGCTGGGGTGCTGTGGATGGCGATGCACATTCAGGAGGAAGGAACTGACGGAAGACAACGTTTACAAGAGGCACCTCTCAGGGAAGAAACAGAACAGCACTTTGCAAACGTTTCAGAACAAGGGGCACGCCGTATGTTCTACAAACTTTTAAAGCGCAAAAAAAAAAATCCCCATCAGATTCCCCCTTATAGCAGAGTCTCCCCCAGAGTCCTCACTTACATTAGAGTCCCTATCAGAGTCCCCCTGTAGATCAGGGTCCCCAACAAAGTGCCACCTTACATCAGGTTCTGCCTTACATTAGGGTCACCACCAGAGTCTTCACTGACTGACAACTCATGGGGCCCCCAGGCAATAGGGGATCATGGGGCCCCTGTGTCCTTGCCCAAACTCAAAAAAGCCTATGAAAAAGGTACCAGGGGCATCTCATGGGGCCCCCTACTGACCCCTTACACCAGAGTCCCCTCCGGAGACCCCACTTACACCAGAGTCCCCATCAGACTCCCCCTTACATCAGAGTCCCCATCACATCACAGTCTCTATCAAAGTCCCCCTTACATCTCAGCCCCCATCTGAGTTCTCTTTACATCAGGGTCCCCACCAGAGTGCCACTTTACATCAGATTCCCTATCAGAGTCCCCTCTTACATCAGGGTCACCACCAGAGTCCTCACATCAGAGTCCCTATCAGAGTCCTTACTACATTAAAGTTCCTCTTACATCGGAGTCCCCACCAGAGTTCCCCCTTACATCAGGTTCCCTATCAGAGCCCCCCTTACATCAGGGTCACCACCAGAGTTCTCACTTACATTAGAGTCCCTATCAGAGTACCCATTTACACCAGAGTCCCCTCCAGAGAACCCACTTATACCCGAGTCCCCATCAAATTCCCCCTTAGATCAGAGTCCCCATTACATCACAGTCTCTATCAAAGTCCCCCTTACATCATAGTCCCCATCCGAGTTCTCCTTACATCAGAGTGCCCATGTACATCAGGGTCCCCACCAGAGTGCAACCTTACAACAGATTCCATATCAAAGTCCCCCTTACATCAAAGATCCCATCAGAATCTCCACTTACATCAGAGTGCCCCTTACACCAGAGTCCCCATCAGAGCCCCTTTTTACATTACAGTCTACCAAAGTGCTACTTTACATCAGAGTCCCTCTCAGAGTCCTTATTACATTAAAGTCCCCCTTACATCAGAGTCCCCACCAAAGTGCCCCCTTACATCAGGTTCTCTATCAGAGTCCCCTCTTACATCAGGTTCCCTAATAGAGCCCCACTTACATCAGAGTCCCTATTACATCAGAGTCCCTATCAAATTCCCCCTTACATCAGAGTCTCACCAGAGTCTCCACTTACATCAGAGTCCCCCTTACACCACAGTTCCCATCAGAGCAACCCTTTACATTAGGGTCCCCACCAGAGTGCCACGTTACATCATATTCCCTATCAGAGTCCCCTCTTATATTAGGGTCACCACCAGAGTCCTCACATCAAGTTCAACTTTGTAGGCAGGTGCAGTCTTGTAGGTGGTGCTTGACCTGAGTGGTACCACAGCCTGGAAAGGAAGTCCAAGGGAAACATTGTTCCTCTCTGGTTTCCTGGATCAATGGAGCAATGTTCTGACTGGCTACGCTGCTGCCATGTAACCCTTAGCAGCCATCTTGGGTCAGCAAGGTCTATTTAAGTCCCTGCCCCCCCAGGTTTTGACCCTGCTTGTTAGAGAGAGTAACCAGTGGTCGGGAAAGGTTCTTGATAAAGAGGGAAAGGCTAGGGACTTGCTTTCTTGATAGAAGTCTCCCCTCTTGGGATCAGACTGCACTTCGCCCTCTGAAACAGACACTGTCGGCACTCCTCAACCACACATAACTGCATTGAACTGAGAGTTATTTCCCTCGCAGTGCTCTCCCACTGGGGTATTTGGAACATTGGCATTCTCTTCAAAACGAGTTCCAAGTTTACTGCAACTGTGTATTTACTGCCCGCGCCACAATGCACCCCCCGCAATCTTATAACACTAAGTGCCTGAACAAAGGACTAATGGCAGGATCACCTGATATTTATTTTAATGAAAGTTGCAGAATTTAAAATACTGCAAAATGAGTTTACAGTTAGCTTTACGTATACTTCTAAAAAGATTGTGATCCATCTCCACACATAGTAAATATTCATCCCAACACCTCAATTACTGTTTTGCACAAACATACATAAAATAATGTAATTACTCCCTGTTTTGTTGGGGTGCATCAGACCCTCTGACATCATCAGAGTCTGCTCAGCACCCTTACATCCAGATGCCAGTTGGAAGGGGGAATCTACAGGATGCACCCTGGTACAACACTGTGACAATGGCCTTATTATGGCAGCAGCCTTCCATGGAGTGGTTTGCCCACAAGCCCGCCATCAGCCCCACCCAAACAAAGCTTGAGGACTCATGGAAGTATCTTGAGATTATATGGGTGTGGATTGGTGGAGCTCTGTATAATGCTGCTACTGTCATTACAACATTTAGGGAGTGTATCCTTGACACCCATACTGCTGAGGAAGGACCTGGAGCCTTCCATGAAGGGGTTTTCCCACATGCCCACCATCAGCCCCATCCACAACATATCTAGGAACTCCCGAAAGCTTGAGGGCTTTTGGGAGCATCTTGAGATTATGTGGGTGGCGTTGACAGCGGCTCCATGTAATGCTGCTACTGTCATAACAAACTTTAAGGGCGTGTCCATGATACTAAGGCAGTTGAGGAAAAGGCTGGAGCCCTACATGGAGTGGTTTTCCCACATGCCTACTCTCAGCCCCATCCACACCATATCTAGGAACTCCCGAAAGCTTGAAGGCTTATGGAAGTATCTTGAGCAGGGGCGGACTGACAACTCATGGGGCCCCCGGGTCCTTGCCCAAAGTCAAAAAAGCCTATGAAAAAGGTACCAAGGGCATCTCATGGGGCCCCCTACTGACCCCGGGCCCTCAGGCAGTGCCCGAGTTTCCAAATGGTCAGTCTGCCCCTGATCTTGAGATTATGTGGATGGAGTTGACAGCAGCTCCATGTAATGCTGCTACCAGGGGCGGACTGACCATTTGGAAACTCGGGCACTGCCCGAGGGCCCGGGGTCAGTAGGGGGCCCCATGAGATGCCCCTGGTACCTTTTTCATAGGCTCTTTTGAGTTTGGGCAAGGACACGGGGGCCCCATGATCCCCTATTGCCGGGGGCCCCATGAGTTGTCAGTCCGCCCCTGGCTGCTACTGTCATAACAAACTTTAAGGGCATGTCCATGACACCCAGGCCACTGAAGAAGAGGCTGGAGCACTACATGGAGTGGTTTGCCCACATGCTCATTATCAGCTCTATCCACACCATGCCTAGAAATTTCCAAATGCTTTAGGGCTCATGGGGAGTATGTGGTCTTTATGTGAGGGGGGTTGATGGTGGCTCCATGTAATGCCACTACTGTTATACCAAAATTTAGGGGGCATGTCCATGACGCCCAGGTTGCTGAGGAAGGGGCTGGAGAATGCTGGGGGCCATTCAGGCCAGAAGTTCCTCAGCTACAATATAAGTATAGTGGAGGAAATGACTGGCTACATAGGAGATATACAGTAGCTACCACACTAAATAAATATCTTTATGGTGAGGCCGGATTTGAGATTTAAATAATATGTTTTTCTTGCAGAATTTATCCTTCTGCGTCCCTTGGGAAAGCTGACACATAAGCAATGAAATGCGATTGGATGCGAGTCTGCCTTCCGCTCATTATAAGAGTTTCTAATGAGAGCTCCCCATACTCTGCGCTAGGCATAATGAGCTTCTCGAGCTCCAGATCTGTCGTGGTGATAAAAGGTGTCCATGATGAGTTGGCTGAAAGACCCACATTCTGTCCAACTGGGTCACCAGCAAAGTTTACAGACATAATTAGAGAACAGCCGGGAGATCAGGAGAGATCATCAAGGCCCATACGTGCCGAGGTCTTACAGGAAACGAGTTTGCATAGTCGGAAAAATCCCAACATCTACACATATGGGAATTGCTAGCTTGATAACATTGTAATAGTGCCTTCTGTATGGACACCCGTAAGGGGAGTATGGCAATATGGGAGTTCATTCAGGGTTAGTTTTAGATGGAGTAGAGAAGAGTTAGAACCCCTGTCAGGTTTTTATTGCTGTGTCCTCACTGGGGAAACTCAATCTCTCTATTGGACCTTACTGTCACCAGGCTAAAAAGTGGACATGCTGGATGTAGGAGATTCTTCTGCAAGCTTAGTCTTTCAGGGGTACATCATGGGCACTGGGACAGGAAAGTATTAATGCTTTTCTTTGCATCCAGAACTTTATTTCTGTTCAACCCTAGTCACACCAAGATTGAGTGTTAGAAGAGCATTCAGAGAATTTTTGTTCCACTTTCTTTTCCCCATGATGAGTGCCCGCCGTAGCAAGTGGCTTGCTATGAAGACACTTGTGTGGGCTCACTTCTGAGGGCAGTTCTGTGTGTCAATAGACATCCAAGTATGGCTCGGCCCAGCCTCCCACTCCCTCCTCACTGGCTGTTATTGACAGCAGCAGGAGCCAATGGCTACCGCCGCTGTCTCTGGGCATATGAGGAGGGAGAGAGTGGAGAGTGCCACTGATCTCCTACATAGCACTGGATCGAGATTGGGAGCAAGTATGTATAGGAAGGGGGAGGGGGCTGGTTGGGGATCTGGACAAAGAAGGTTTTTTATTACCCTAAATAGGAACTTCAGCCTTTCCCCCCCCCCATTTGTTCCCCTTACCTTTACGGTCTTCTGTACAGTAAGGCTATTCACCTAGCCCGGGTGTCGGCAACCCGCGGCTCCAGAGCCGCATGCGGCTCTTTTTCACCTTTGCTGCGGCTCCGGAGCACACTGCCCACCAGGTGACAGGCAATAGGGTTGCCGTAGCTCAGTGGTCGGCAAGCCGCGGCTCTTTACACATTTTAATGCAGCTCTTCTGTGTGCCAGGCGTCCGCTCCCCTCCCTCCTCTCGGGCGAAGAGTCAGGACTCTGCAGCTAGCCCAGCAATGGGCAAATTACGGCCCGGCGGACCTTTTAATCCGGCCCGCGGAGCGTGGCAAACATTGGCTGTCAGGATGTAGGCGGGGCAGCGTGACGAACTCCTCTCCTCTCACAGTCCGCCCTGAAGACTGGAACGGCGCGGGAACATGGCGAGAGGAACGCGCGGAGCAAAGGTAAGTGAATTGACACAATATGGGGAATGAATTACTATATGGGGGATGAATTACTATATGGGGGATGAATTACTATGGGGGATGAATTACTATATGGGGGATGAATTACTATATGGGGGATGAATTACTATATGGGGGATGAATTACTATAGGGGGGATGAATTACTATGGGGAATGAATTACTATGGGGAATGAATTACTATATGGGGGATGAATTACTATGGGGGATGAATTACTATGGGTAATGAATTACTATGGGGGATGAATTACTATATGGGGGGTGAATTACTATAGGGGATGAATTACTATATGGGGGATGAATTACTATGGGGGATGAATTACTATATGGGGGATTAATTACTATGGGGGATGAATTACTATGTGGGGGATGAATTACTATATGGGGGATGAATTACTATGGGGGATGAATTACTATGGGGGATGAATTACTATATGGGGGATGAATTACTATGGGGGATGAATTACTATATGGGGGATGAATTACTATATGGGGGATGAATTACTATGGGGGATGAATTACTATATGGGGGATTAATTACTATATGGGGGATGAATTACTATGGGGGATGAATTACTATATGGGGGATGAATTACTATATGGGGGATGAATTACTATATGGGGGATGTATTTTCAGTTTTAAAAATGTGGCTCTCAAAATAAATTTCAATCGTGGTTTTGGTGAGATTTGGCTCAGTTGAAAAAAAAGGTTGCCCACCACTGACCTAAGGCTATGATTGTGATTATGACGATACACTGTGGCCCTGATTAACCCTTTGCTTACTGGGCCCTTAAACCCCCTTCATGACCAGAGCGCTTTTTGCAATATATGCAGTGTCGGATTTGTTTTAAATGTTGCAATGGTTTTGCGGCTCCCAGTCTTTTTTTCCCTCTCGGAAACGGGTCCAAGTGGCTCTTTATGTCTTAAAGGTTGCAGACCCCTGGCCTAGCCAATGGATCCAGCATTGTGCTACTGGGATCCTCCTCTCTGAACAAAGAAGGTTTTTTATTACCCTAAATAGGAACTTCAGCCTTTCTCCTCCCCCCATTTTTCCCCTTACCTAGTCACACCAAGATTGAGTCTTAGGAGAGTATTCAGAGAATTTTTGTTCCACTTTTTTTTTTGTCCGTGACGAGTGCCCGCCATAGCAAGTGGCTTGCTATGAAGACACTTGTGTGGGCTCACTTCTGAGGGCAGTTCTGTGTGTCAATAGACACCCAAGTATGGCTCGGCTCAGCCTCCCACTCCCTCCTCACTGGCTGTGATTGACAGCAGTAGGAGCCAATGGCTACTGCGGCTGTCTCTGGGTATATGAGGAGGGAGAGTGTGGAGAGTGCCACTGATCTCCTGCATAGCACTGGATCAAGATTGGGCTCAAGTAAGTATAAGAAAGGGGAGGGGGCTGGTTGGGGATCTGGACAAAGAAGGTTTTTTTTACCCTAAATAGGAACTTCAGCCTTTCCCCTCCCCCCATTTGTTCCCCTACCTTTACTGTCTTCTGCACAGTAAGACTATTCTCCTAGCCAATGGATCCAGCATTGAACTACTGGGATCCTCCTCTCTGTAGCTGCTGCACGGGGGCTAGGCCTGCTCCCTCCTCCGTACTGAATGGGACTGCATGTCATGAACTCCGGGAAGCACTGCGGGCACCGTGTCATTCACCTAGGTGAATTCCGGAATTTGGGGAGCAGGCCGAGCTTTTGAAGCCAAAAAATAACCTGATATCAGCACTGCAGTGGGGAGGGGGACAGATGGAAAGGAGGAGATCGCCACGGGAGGGCGAAGGTCTGCTTTTAATGCAGAGAATGGATTAAGATAAAAAGAAAAAAACCTTCAGCCTTTGGAACCACTTTAAAGTGTCATTAAACCCATATCATCAGTACAGGCTGTATTACCTTCCATTCATATTCACTCAGTCACTATGGGATTCATTTTCTGTATTCTGCAAAAATCTGGTTGATCCTACTGTTCACTAAATAAAATAATCCAATAAGCAAAAATAAGTGACTACCCAAACATATTATAACCTATGTAAAAAAATATCAAATATAGTATAAATAAAGTCCCATACACCTAAAGTCCAAAAAAAGTCCAAAATCTTTAAAAGTGATCTCTTAATTTATCTTTATCCCCGGATTGGATTGGTGACACGTTCCAAATAATCTTCCGGTACCTCAAAAAAACAAAAAACTCAACATAGTGTATTACCCTAAACAAAATATGTATATTATGTGCCACACGTGTAACATGCAAAAAGAACACTAAAAGTGTCACAGCAATCGTGAAATCCTCAGGGTATGATTAAAGTAAACCACTTCACTGCACACAATAGATGGAGTGCATAATTACCCCCTTTCAAGATAAAGTCAGCATAGAGTCCATATTTAAAGATGAAACTGTCTCCACACATGGATCAGATAACGTCTCCTGCCTTTTCCACAGACCTCATAAATAGACCAGGGATCAGCGTATATATAAAAATATAACAAATTTTATTGTAGCAACTTACACTTTAGGTTAGACGAGTACAGCTTCCATACACTAGGAACGTCCCATATGTAGAGCCCACTCCTTCGTGGTGGCTGTTAGCAGCCTCTTAGTCTTACTGCCGAGAGAGCCAGGTAACCATAGGAGTCTTAGGGGTAGGAACTACCGCGTGTTCCCGAATCCAAGATGGCCGTCCCGGCACTTCCGGAAAGCGTCAATGCGTCACAACGTCACGTGCCCCGGACGCGTTTCGTCACATCCGGACTTTTTCAACAGGGATCCCTGTTGAAAAAGTCCGGATGTGACGAAACGCGTCCGGGGCACGTGACGTTGTGACGCATTGACGCTTTCCGGAAGTGCCGGGACGGCCATCTTGGATTCGGGAACACGCGGTAGTTCCTACCCCTAAGACTCCTATGGTTACCTGGCTCTCTCGGCAGTAAGACTAAGAGGCTGCTAACAGCCACCACGAAGGAGTGGGCTCTACATATGGGACGTTCCTAGTGTATGGAAGCTGTACTCGTCTAACCTAAAGTGTAAGTTGCTACAATAAAATTTGTTATATTTTTATATATACGCTGATCCCTGGTCTATTTATGAGGTCTGTGGAAAAGGCAGGAGACGTTATCTGATCCATGTGTGGAGACAGTTTCATCTTTAAATATGGACTCTATGCTGACTTTATCTTGAAAGGGGGTAATTATGCACTCCATCTATTGTGTGCAGTGAAGTGGTTTACTTTAATCATACCCTGAGGATTTCACGATTGCTGTGACACTTTTAGTGTTCTTTTTGCATGTTACACGTGTGGCACATAATATACATATTTTGTTTAGGGTAATACACTATGTTGAGTTTTTTGTTTTTTTGAGGTACCGGAAGATTATTTGGAACGTGTCACCAATCCAATCCGGGGATAAAGATAAATTAAGAGATCACTTTTAAAGATTTTGGACTTTTTTTGGACTTTAGGTGTATGGGACTTTATTTATACTATATTTGATATTTTTTTACATAGGTTATAATATGTTTGGGTAGTCACTTATTTTTGCTTATTGGATTATTTTGTTTGTACTTCAGGGGAAGGACTGTTAAGCAATTTCAGGGTTGGTAGAGGAAGAAAGTGCTATTTTTGACTCCTACTGTTCACTGTCCCTCCCTCCTTCTCTGTGTCCCCGCTGCCGCCTGATATTGGGTAGCCCAGCTGTTGCCACATCTACTGAGCATGCTCCAGTTCCAGTTCCCTTCTAAGCTGTTCATTTCCTCCTTTTTCTTATCTCTGCAGCCCACATGACTAAAGAGTCACACATATGGGCGGATACACTCTGGGTAATTGAAAGCCTACCCCCTCCCTCCTGCTCCGTGCCCACTCTACTCTATGGGGGCAGGATATTACATGTAGATTGATGGAGACATCACCTCCCTGTAGTTCAAAGCACATACAAATAGACACAGGCTGGAGGGGCGTGAAACAGGCTGTGATTGGCAGAACCTCCTCTTAGGTAGCCCACACCATGTTTCATCACTCAAAAATAATAAAGAATTGAGTTCAAATACATATTTGTATGTTGATTTAAAACATTTATTTGATATTAATTATGTATTGTTCCTTTGTATTTTGACTGCTGTTTTTTTTTTTAATATGTGACTGGCAGCAGAGGACTAGAAGCTCCTCCCAGAAATGTTCGCCTGCAAAAGGTCTGGAAAAGAGCCAGGTCACGTGATAGCTGTATTTCAATCAGAAAAAAAAGGTACTTCGATTTTTTTTTTCTTTTTTAAATTAAAATAAATACAGTGCCATCATCCACATACATAAAGAGAAGGGATAACGTAAACTAAAATGTGTGTTTAGCATCACTGTAATGTACCTGATGGTCTTTTTCAGTATTTTTTTAAGGTGTCATCTGTCAGAAAGTCCTTCCAATTTTTCATTAACCAGAGTCACCGGAGCCAGTTTTAAACGTAAAAGTTTTATGTCTCAATGGAGTGTAAACAAGCACAGTCTGGATCTATGAAGTGTTGTTAACAGTAATTGCAGAATCCATTAAGGACTGAATTGCTAGGTGTCTGTACCAGATGTCCATGTAATGTTGATACGTCCTCGGAAGCAATCCAACGTGTAATGACCGGAGGATGATAGGAAAGGTGCTAATAAAACCACTTTGGTCCATGTTCTCCAAAACATTGTCCTTTGGACTTTGGCACAGTGTGTTCTAACGAGCTGGTGGAGCACGGGGGCCAACAAAAATTTTCTCTGGGTGCGTGTGTATGTTGAAGGTACTAAGCTGTCAATGAAGTAATGAGGTTTGTCAGTGCTGATGCCGAAGCTTGGTCGACTAAGGGTATGTTAAGGGTTTTAGATTGCATGCATGTGTGCATACACAATATGGTCACGAGTTTTTGGACAACCAAGCATCACACCAGGGGCGGACTGACAACTCATGGGGCCCCCGGCCAATAGGGGATCATGGGGCCCCTGTGTCCTCGCCCACACTCAAACCACAAAGAAAAAAAGCCAATGAAAAAGGTACCAGGGGCATCTCATGGGGCCCCCTACTGACCCCGGGCCCTCAGGCAGTGCCCGAGTTCCCAAATGGTCAGTCCACCCCTGCATCACACTCATGTATAATATAGATATAGGTTCTATATGGACAAATGCATGTGGGCACCACCAAGGGTTTGCAGTGAAGGGTCCTGTTAATGCAACGGCATACACAGACATTTTAGTTCAGGGTTTCTCAACCAGGGTTCCTCCAGAGGTTGCTAGGGGTTCCTTAAGTAATGAGCAATATCTCAGATAAGTTCCCACTGACACCATTGATCTTCTTTAGCTAGACTATATTGCCAAATATATTGGGATGCCTTTTCACAAACATGAACTTGGCCCACTCTTTGCAGCTATAACAGCTTCAATTGTTCTGGGAAGGCTGGCCACTAGGTTTAGAGCAGGGGCGGACTGACCATTTGGAAACTCTGGCACTGCCCGAGGGCCCGGGGTCAGTAGGGGGCCCCGTGAGATGCCCCTGCTACCTTTTTCATAGGCGTTTTTGAGTTTGGGCAAGGACACAGGTGCCCCATGATCCCCTATTGCCCGGGGGGCCCCATGAGTTGTCAGTCTGCCCCTGTTTAGGAGTGTGTATATGGGAATGTTTGACCATTCTTCCAGAAGTGCATTTGTGAGGTCAGGCACTGGACGAGAAGGTCTGGCTTGCAGTCTCCACTCAAATTCATCCCAAAGGTATTCTATCGAGTTGAAGTCAGGACTCAGGCCAGTCAAGTTCCTCCACATCAAACTCGCTCATTCATGTCTTTGTGGACCTTGGTTTGTGCACTGGTGCACAGTTATGTTGGAACAGGAAGTGGCCATCCCAAAACTCTTCCCACAAAGTTGGGAGCATGAAATTGTCCAAAATGTCTTGGTATGCTTACACCTTAAGAGTTCCCTTCACTGGAACTAATGGGCCAAGCCCAACCCCTGAAGAACAACCCCACACCATAATCCCCCCTCCACCAAACTTTACACTTGGCACAATGCAGTCAGGCAAGTTCTCCTGACAACCGTCAAACCCAGACACGTCCATCAGATTGCTGGACAGAGAAGCGTGATTCTTCACTCCAGAGAACACGTCTCCATTGCTCTAAAAGTCCAGTGGCGGCATGCTTTACACCACTGCATCCGACGCTTTGCATTGCACTTGGTGATGTAAGGCTTGGATGCAACTGCTTGGCCATGGAAACGCATTCCATCAAGCTCTCTACAATCTGCTGTTGTGCTAATCTGAAGGCCACACCAAGTTTGGAGGTGATTAGCTATTGACTCTGCAGACAGTTGGTGACTTCTGCACACTGTGCGCTTCACCATGCGCTGACCCCGTTCTGTCATTTTACGTGGCCTACCACTTCATAGCTGAGTTGCTGTTGTTCCCAGTTGCTTCCACTTTGTCATAATCCCACTAACAGTTAAACGTGGAATATTTAGTAGCCAGGAAATGTCACGGATGGACTTATTGCACAGGTGACCACCTATCACGGGACCACGCTTGAATTCACTGAGTTCCTGAGAGCGACCCATTCTTTCACCAATGATTGTAGAAGCAGTCTGCATGCCTAGGGGCTTGCGTTTATACACCCGTGGCCATGGAGGTGATTGGAACAACTGAATCACATGAACTGGAGGGTGGGGCCAATACTTTTGGCAATATAGTGTATCTGTAAGGGGGCAATTTTTCCCAATGACACAGAAGTGCAAGGAGTTGTAGATATAGTAGTTATTAGCAGGGGTTCCCGGAGACTATAAAGTACTTTCAAGGTTCCTCTGTACTGAAAATGTTGAGAAAGGTTGTTTTAGATCTTCCAACCTCGTGGCAACAGTTTGGTGAAGACCCTTTCCTGTTCCAGCATGATTGTGTCCCTGTGCACAAAGCTCCATAAAGACATGGTTTGACCAGTTTAGTATGGAGGAACCCAAGTGGCTCTGACCTCAACCTTTCTGAACACCTCTGAGATGATTGGAATGAGGATTGCGAGTCAGGTCTTCTCATCCAACAGCCGTAACTCATCTGACCTCACAAATGTTCTTTTGGCTGAATGTACACAAATTCCTAAAGTCCTGTGGAAAACCTTCCCAGAGGAGTGGACGTTGTAAAAGCCGCAAGAAGGGGCCATCTTTATATTAATAGTTTTGGAATAAGATGCCCAACAAACTGCTATGATGGTCAGGTTTACACAAACGTTTCGGCCATATTGTGTAAACCAAAAATTTAGGAGTCCCTTCTAGCTGTCAGTTCATCCAAAGTACCAGAACCACAGGTCCCATGGGGATTAAAAAACAGGAACACCGCTGTGATGTTTACATATCAGCTCTTTAGCATCAAAAAGGGTCAGCAATACATAAAAATACGAACTGTCGTTCATCATGCACAAACATTTAATGCTTTAGCTAACTGCTCCTCCATTATGGGCGGCCGCCTTCCACATGTTCCTCCCTGTGTATGTTTTCCGCACACGATCCCTCGCCCGCCAACTCGACCCGATCTTGAAGGATGACAAGCAGAGACAAAAACACTATTTTGTCTTTCGGAGAATTTCCCACTCTACTGAGCGATATTGAGAGGCATAATGGCAGACGGAGTGCTGATTGCCGCATAAAGTGGCCCTTCACGGCTTAGCACAATCACCGGCGGTATGATAGAGGGAGAAAACACTTCCAATAAATCGGTTTCACACAGAGGGATTAAGTGCCATTTTTTTCTAAGGCCAGTTTATTCCCACCACACCAATGAACTTGAGACAATGGTCTATCCCAAATTTTGCAGGAGTGGAAATGATCAAACTTCTTTTTTATGCCTCGGCTAAATATTTTTGCATGGTTCGATAAAAAAAAAAAAATCCATGGAGCACCAGTTGTGTTTAAGCTCACCACATGAAAAAAAACAAATATTTTTATATGCTAAAAAGCAAAGAATCGCAATTTAAGTTATTTTTGGGTCATTGGTAATGCCTGCCTAAAGTAGAACTATACCCTCTCAATTGACATTGACTATTTTGTATCTTTATGTTGGTGATATTAGGAAATGGATAGGAAAACATATTAGATTTACTTGTTTTAAGCTTTTTTTTTTACATTTCTTCAGTTACTTCCTGGTTTCCATGCCTAGGCAAATGATGTAATAAATCCTGAGAGTCTTCCAATCCTCTGTTCCTGACCGTAGTTCCTGCATCCCCGCATTCTAGCGGTCTAGAGTTCTGACATCATCAAGACCAGAGCAGGGGCGGACTGACAACTCATGGGGCCCCCGGGCAATAGGGGATCATGGGGCCCCTGTGCCATTGCCCAAACTCAAAAAAGCCTATGAAAAAGGTACCAGGGGCATCTCATGGGACCCCCTACTGACCCGGGCCCTCGGGCAGTGCCCAAGTCTCCAAATGGACAGTCCACCCCTGGACCAGAGTAGGGTCCATAGCCCTGCTTTGAATGGGAGGGTGCCAAGGCACAGTCCACTGAGAGCTATCTCAGCAGAGAACATTCTCCTGCCTGCATGCCTGAGCTAAGGGCAGATGGGTTCAAGATTCCAGAAAGATGGCCATGGCCAGAAACGTTAGGGGGTGATTTCTCAGCTAAATAAAACATGGAGACATGGATGGATGGGGGAGTTTGCTTTGCATATTAAAAATTAATTAAATAGTGTTCTGGGTTTGTGTTGTTCAGATGCAGTTTAGTTCCGCTTTATGCTGACCCGGTGAATTCCATTTTTTCCAGTGAATTTACTGGGCGTCTGCTGGTCGTTAGCTGCAGACCTATCGCATTATTGGCTGCACATACGTTGCCATTAAACTTACACATCCTTCGCCAATTAATTTCATGGCTTACATATCCAAGGATCAGGGCCCTCCTATCCCTCTTGTATTGAACTGTATTGTTGCTGTATTGTTGATGGATTGCCATGTCTCATAAGGCTTGGCAAGCAACTTTCAAAAACAAGGACTTGTTTTTCCTCTGCATATTTATAGGTCTGAAACACTACCGAAGGAAAAAACCCCACAAACCTGGATGGTAGTGTATTGGCAGGTAGAGATTATAGAGAGGGCCCCTAAGGGTTGATGCCTCCCCTTTGGTGGAAAGCTTGCTGGGAATCCTTAGAGATGTTGGGTGAAGTTGTCACTTAGGTTCTTCTAGTTTGGGGTACTGCCAAAGAGGGGGTGGGGCCTGCAGAGGTCGTCCATGCTCTCTCCCCTCTGGGTGAGGGCTGCCTAGCGGATTTCTCCCACACAGTATGCAGTGCTTTGGAAAAAGGTAATTTCTATCTGGGGATGGACAGCACCCTTCTAGTTTGGTGTTTCCCCTTGCTCTCCCCTCCAGGAAGAGATGACAGACAGTGCTAGCAAGAATTCCTTGTGGAGATGATAAAGGATCATACAGGGGACCACAAATGCTTCAAGATCCTCCATGCTGACCATATAAATCTCATATGACTCTCTGGAATGTAGTGATATCTGGACTGTTGCCATGATCTGGAATACCTGTCTTCATCCTTGTCCTAATTAAAGTGGAGCTTCATCCAAAAGGGTAAGTTCCGCTTAAGGCCTCCACCAACACTCCTCTTTAGGACTTGGCACTTCTTTTTGTGTGTGCGTGTGTGTGTTTGGGGGGTGGGGGAAGGGGGAGAGGGTACCTGGTTTTGGCAGGTACCCTCTCATGCTTCCGCTCAGATAGCCTAGGTGATCTGATCAGAAGTTCTCAGCCTCCCCTCTTTCCCCGCAGTCCTCTGGGACCTGTAACAGGGACCTGTCCACCTCTGGATTGTGGGGGAATGCTGCCTGCTGAGAGTGGAGGATCAGTTAAGTAAAACTGTTTCTCCTCTCCCCTAAACTAAACCTGTCCTTGCAGCTTCTGCACCTCCATGCTCCACCAGTCTAGGGTTCTGCCATTATTAAGACCAGAGCAGGGTCCATAGTGAGATAGCTGAGGGACAGTCCACTGCTGGATTGTGGGGGAACACTGCCTGCTGGGGGAGTGGAGGATCAGGCAAGAAAAATGGTTTAACTTCTCCCCTAGACTAAACTGGTCCTGCAATGTCTGCACCTCCATGTCAAGGGTGCTGACATCATCAAGACCAGAGCAGGGTCCATAGTAAGGACGCTGAGGGAGTGTCCACCACCAGATCATAGAGGAGCACCGCTTTGCCTGGGGAGCCAAGGAACAGGTAAGTAAAACTGTTTATCCTCTCTCCTAGACTAAACCAGTCCCACAGTGTCTGCACCCCCACACTCCATTGGCCTAGGGTCCTGATGTCATCAAGATCAGAGCAAGGTCCATAGTGAGGATGTTAAGGAACAGTCCATTGCCGGATCGTAGGGGGGCCTAGGGTTCTGATGTCACCAAGATCAGAGAAAGTTCCATAGTGAGGATGTTAAGGCCGGATCGTAAGGGGGGAGAGGAGTATCAGGTTAGTCGAACTGTTTCTCCTCTCCTGTAGACAAAACCAGTCCCCGCAGCATGTGGACCTCCATGCTCCACCAGTTTGGGGTGCTGCTATCTTTAAGACCAGAGCAGGGTCCATAGTGAGAAAGCTGAGGTACAGTCCACTGCTGGATCGTGAGGGGAATGCCACCTGCTGGGGGAGTGAAGGATCAGGTAAGTAAAGCTGTTTCTCTTCTCCTCTAGACTGATGTCATCAAGACCAGAGCAAGGTCCATAGTGAGGATGTTAAGAAACAGTCCATTGCCGGGTCATAGGGGGACCTAGGGTCCTGATGTCATCAAGAGCAGAGCAAGGTCCATAGTGAGGATGTTAAGGAACAGTCCATTGCTGGATCGTGGGGGGGGGAGAGGAGGATCAGGTTAGTCGAACTGTTACTCCTCTCCTGTAGACAAAACCGGTCCCCGCTGCTTGTGCACCTCCATGCTCCACCAGTTTAGGGTGCTGCTATCTTTAAGACCAGAGCAGGGTCCATTGTGAGAAAGCTGAAGGACAGTCCACCGCTGGATCGTGGGGCAAACGCCACCTGCCGGGGGAGTGGAGGATCAGGTAAGTAAAGCGATTTCTCTTCTCCTCTAGACTAAACTGATCCCTGCAGCTTCTGCACCCCCACACTCCATCACTTTAGGGTGCTGACATCATCAAGACCAGAGCAGGGCCCACAGTGAGGACGCTGAGGGGCAGTCCCCTGCTGGATCATGGAAGAGCGCCGCCTACCTGAGGAGCAGTAAAACGGTTTCACTTCCCTGGACAAAACGATATATTAACCCTTGCAGTGCTCCGCTCGCCGGGAATTGGGCTTTAAGGAGAGTGGGTTTGATTGGAGCATTCCTGTTTTAGAAAGCAAGGGAGCCGGGGGCAGGGTAGTGGCGGAAGTACGGCAGACCAGCGATTCTCATGTCTGATCTCGCAGTGCGGTGTGCCTCGTAGAGGAGATCGAGCAGCTTCAGGACTAAGCAGAGTGCAGCTCTCAAATTCTCTTTCATGTGATAAAAGCACCGCTTACAAATCCCTGTCTGCATATCAGCGCATCAAAGATTCAGTTAGAAACCGCTGGCAGATGTCTGCAGTAGGGAAAGTCTGAGGGTGGAATGGCAGAGAGAAAAAGACTAAAAGGTGCAAACGGTTACGGATAGATGGTTGCATGAACCTGGTGACTCCTAGGCCCTCACATTCCTGCCTGATTGGATGTAATGGGGTACAAAACAACTGCGGCAGGCAAGGGTGGGCCCTTCCAGATGACGAACGGACAGCTTGGAAGACCTCTACTGTTCCGGGTTGCTTCAGAGGTATGAACCAGAGATGGGATCTAACCTGAAGGCAAGCAGCCAGATTAAATGCTTCCACAATGATTGCTTTACCTAGTAAAGATATGTCATTCTGTTGGGTCAGTCTTCTACCTAAAGAAGAGCTCCGGTCATTTCATATTGTATCTGCTGGCTTTTAATATACAGACACTTACTACCCCAGGGATCCAGCACTGTCATCACCGGGGGGCTGTTTCTTCGCTGGTCTTGGGGGCCCCAACTCTGCCATTTTTCTTGTGGGAGTCCAGCCGTGACTTCCTGGTGTTTCACAGCCAGCTTCACTCTTCGCGCAGCAAGTTCTCAGTGGTCCCGCAGCCTCCTGGGACATGTGATGCGTCGCAGGAGGTTGCAGGTGGGGGGCGAACCTAGACGAGCATAGAAGTAGCGGGAGTGGGCGCCTGATAAAAAACGTTTACATTATTGGGGGGAGCGGGATAATGAGTGCAACTTTCCTTTTCAGGTGAAGTTCCGCTCTAGCACGGATAGGCACATGTATGGCCTGGTTTGGCAATGCAGCTTCCTGTGTTACCTCTCTGCCTCCACCCAAAATCAGCATCACCCTTTTTGTCCTGTTAGATGCAGAGGTGGTCCAGGAAGCAGTAAGGCTGCATGTGCTGGCTGCAAGTGGTAATTGTGAAATGTTCAAGAATGGAATATATTTACCAGTCCTCAGATGTGGGGGGTGCAATATTCTGCATCATCACATTGGTTTAGTGGTTAGAACTTCTGCATGGGGTCCTCAGTTAGAAACCTATCCAGTCCCTACCTGCATGGAGTTTGCATGTTCCTCCTGTACTTGTGCGGGGTTTTCTTCCACACTCCAAAGATATGCTGGTAAGTTTCTTGGCTCCTGTCCAGTCATCAGTTCAGTCACGTTTTTTCCCCCAAGAAAAAACGTAGCAGTTTACATCCATTTTTCATCAGTTCACATCCGTTTTTCATCAGTTTACATCCATTCATCAGTTTAAATCAGTTTACATCGGTTTTTCATCAGTTTTTCACCAGTTTACATCCATTTTTCATCAGTTTACATCCGTTTATCAGTTTAAATCAATTTGTCTATTTTTTAATCAGTTTACATCCATTTTTCATCAGTTTACATGCATTTTTCATACGTTTACATCCATTTTTCATCAGTTCACATCCGTTTACATTAGTTTACGTCAGTTTTTCCATTGGGTTTACATCTGTTTTTCATCAGTTGTTCACCAGTTTACATCTATTTTTCAGCAGTTTACATCCGTTTTCCATCAGTTTACATCTATTTTTCATCAGTTTACATCTATTTTTCATCAGTTTTCATCAGTTTACATCCATTTTTCATCAGTTCACATCTATTTTTCATCAGTTTTTCTCAGTTTACATCCATTTTTCATCAGTTCACATCTATTTTTCATCAGTGTTTGCAGGTTACATCCATTTTTCATCAGTTCACATCTATTGTTCATCAGTTTTTGTCAGTTTACATCCATTTTTCATCAGTTTACATCTGTTTTTCATCAGTTTACATCCATTTTTCTGCAGTTTGCATCGGTTTTCCATTAGTTTACGTCAGTTTTTCATCAGTTTACATCCGTTCTTCATCAGTTTACATTTGTTTTTCATCAGTTTACATCCGTTCTTCATCAGTTTACAGCAGTTTTTTCATCAGTACACATCCATTTTTATAAGTTTCTTATCAGTTTACATCCGTTTTTCATCCGTTCTGTGTTTTTTTTTAAACAGAAGAAAAATAGGGGTTTCTCCCGTTCAAAAAACAGATGTTAACAGATGTGGACATTAATGGATGTAAACAGATGATCATCTGTTTACATCCGCTAGTCCATAGACATACACGGGTGTCCGTTTTTCATCCACAAAATGGACAGATGAAAATTGGACACACGGAACGCCCGTGTGAAAGGGGCCTTAATGTACAGAATGTAAAATGCTGGATACATTGTTGGTGCTGTATAAACAACTGTTATAAATAAAACCACAAGTGGCAGTCCAGTTGCTGAAGAGGAACAGCAAGAACCCAGACAGCTGATGGAGCAACAAGAGACTGCTACCATCTATCAGCACTGAGGAGGTCAAATGGATAGCTGAATCTGCCAATATGCTGCGCATGCTTTCACATCATGGCAAAAGAAGCGGTACTATAGTCTGCTCTAAAAAGTACCTAAGGAATGCCAAAGTGACCTACAATAACATTGTTTATGAGGCCATGCCTTTAGCATGCCTTAAACACATTTCAAACTACCTTAAATAATATTGCAGCTTGAAGAATCAGGGCCCTTGAGTTAAGTAATAAATGTGCTCCGTAAGGCTACTTTCACACTACGTGCACTACATTCACAGAAACTTTCTGCCCTCCAGTGGATGCAGGGTGGTGCCATTCAGGGGCAGACTGACAACTCATGGGGCCCCTGGGAAATAGGGGATCATGGGGCCCCTGTGTCCTTGCCCAAACTCAAAAAAGCCTATGAAAAAGGTACCAGGGGCATCTCATGGGGCCCCCTACTGACCCCGGGCCCTCGGGCAGTGCCCGAGTTTCCAAATGGTCAGTCCGCCCCTGGTGCCATTAGCTCTTAATGTCAACTTCGCTCATCTGCTAATGCACATGCCAAAACGCATGGTGCCGTGCTATTTTGCAAAAGAGTCAGAGGCTTCTTTCACACATTTCTCGCTCGTATGGTAGCCCATTGAAATGAATGGATTGGCCTACAGGTAGGGCGCGGAAATACACAAGCACTCCGCCACAGCTGCAGGGTGTGAATGGAACCTAGGGCCTTTTGACGTTTTTTTCTATAGCCAGTAAACCCCCCAGCATGTTATCCTATGTGTTCATGCACACATAGACTGGAACCAACGTTTTTGGGCTGGAAAAAACCCCAGTGGGTTTCTAGAGGAGTTTTTTTTAACTGAAAAAACGCTCTATCGCTAAAAAAAGTTGGACAGTTTTTTGGTTAAAAAAAAAGCTAAAAACGCAGAAAAACCTGGAAAACTCTGCTAAACGCCAATGCAAAAACGCTAAAAAAAGCTGAAAAACACATTTTTAATGTGACTTTACACAGCTAACATTTCCAGCATTATCAAAACATGAGGACTGAATGTGAATTAGGGACCTTGGATTCTACGCCCCTTGAGGGTTAGGGATCTTAGATTGTATGCCCCTTGAGGGTTAGGGACCTTAGATTGTACGCCCCTTGAGGGTTAGTGACCTTAGATTGTACGCCCCTTGAGGGTTAGGGACCTTAGATTGTACGCCCCTTGAGGGTTAGGGACCTTAGATTGTACGCCCCTTGAGGGTTAGGGGCCTTAGATTGTACACCCCTTGAGGGTTAGGGACCTTAGATTGTACGCCCCTTGAGGGTTAGTGACCTTAGATTGTACGCCCCTTGAGGGTTTGTGACCTTAGATTGTACGCCCCTTGAGGGTTAGTGACCTTAGATTGTACGCCCCTTGAGGGTTAGTGACCTTAGATTGTATGCCCCTTGAGGGTTAGTGACCTTAGATTGTACGCCCCTTGAGGGTTTGTGACCTTAGATTGTATGCCCCTTGAGGGTTAGTGACCTTAGATTGTATGCCCCTTGAGGGTTAGTGACCTTAGATTGTATGCCCCTTGAGGGTTAGTGACCTTAGATTGTACGCCCCTTGAGGGTTTGTGACCTTAGATTGTATGCCCCTTGAGGGTTAGTGACCTTAGATTGTACGCCCCTTGAGGGTTAGAGTTCTAAGATTGTACGCCCCTTGAGCGTTAGAGATCTTAGATTGTACCCCCCTTGAGGGTTAGGGACAGATTTGAATGTACAATATATATATGTAAAGCGCTGTGTAAATTGGCGCTATAGAGGTACCTGAAATAAATAAATAAAATAAATAAAGGGGACAAAAGCGCCGTCTACTGGATGGAATGAAGACAGTGTAACACTAATTTGCAATATTGAAATTTTTTTTTTTTTTAATACCGATCATAATTTGGAAAGATAATGTGTCAAAAAAAAAGAACCATTCTGCATTCTCTTTAAAGAAAGAGTGAGCACTAGGATGAGTTGAACTAAATACACAAAGGACACCCCATGTCCCATTTAGCCATTGAACCATCAGCTGAGAAAAGAAGCTTCATTTATCTGCTCGATCCACAGAAAGCCTCCCTGTTCTGCTGATTAAAACATAAAGTCGTTCTGGTCTCTCGAGTTTGAATAAATGCAAAAGGTAATCATTTCTCAGTGACTTTTTTTTTTTCGGAATAGAAATGTATCACTGCGAACAATGCACTAAAATGAATATTTCCGGCAAGAAAAAAAACGCAGATTAAAAGAGTTTAAAGGAATAGGGCACTTGCATTACGTGTGCGGCAAGAGGTTTATTTATTTATTTCAGGTACTTATATAGCGCCGTCAATTTACGCAGCACTTTACATATATATTGTACATTCACATCAGTCCCTAACCCTCAAGGGGCGTACAATCTAAGGTCCCTAACCCTCAAGGGGCGTACAATCTAAGGTCCCAAACCCTCAAGGGGCGTACAATCTAAGGTCCCTAACCCTCAAGGGGCGTTCAATCTAAGGTCCCTAACCCTCAAGGGGCGTACAATCTAAGGTTCCTAACCCTCAAGGGGTGTACAATCTAAGGTCCCTAACCCTCAAGTGGCATACAGTCTAAGGTCCCTAACCCTCAAGGGGCGTACAATCTAAGGGCCCTAACCCTCAAGGGGAGTACAATCTAAGGTCCCTAACCCTCAAGGGGCGTACAATCTAAGGGCCCTAACCCTCAAGGGAAGTACAATCTAAGGTCCCTAACCCTCAAGGGGCCTACAATCTAAGGTCCCAAACCCTCAAGGGGCGTACAATCTAAGGTCCCTAACCCTCAAGGGGCCTACAATCTAAGGTCCCTAACCCTCAAGGGGTGTACAATCTAAGGTCCCTAACCCTCAAGGGGTGTACAATCTAAGGTCCCTAACCCTCAAGGGGCGTACAATCTAAGGTCCCTAACCCTCAGGGGGCGTACAATCTAAGGTCCCTAACCCTCAGGGGGCGTACAATCTAAGGTCCCTAACCCTCAAGGGGCGTACAATCTAAGGTCCCTAACCCTCAAGGGGTGTACAATCTAAGGTCCCTAACCCTCAAGGGGCGTACAATCTAAGGTTCCTAACTCACATTCATACATACACATACATACTAGGGACAATTTTGACAGGAGCCAAATAACCTAGCAGCATATCCTTGGAGTGTGGGAGGAAACCGGAGTACTCGGAGGAAACCAACGCAGACACAGGGAGAACATGCAAACTGCAGGCAGGAGGTGCCGTGGCTGAGATTTGAACCAACGACCCGAGTACTGCCAGGCAGAAATGCTAACCATTTAGCCACTATGCTGCCCGTTGAATAAAATAAGTTGCAGAATGGTAAAAGCATGGAGGGGGGTAATTTTTGCATGAAGATGGCACAGCAGCAGCTGCCCACTTTGATGCTGATGTTTTCCGACTGAAACTTTAGACAAACACTGTAAGGAGTCTTCCACTTACATATGTAAAATTCAGTTTGAGCTACTGAGCTCTGTAAACAGTTTTAAAGCAAAGCGATAACACGGGAAAAGGAGCTCCACCTTTTTGCTCAAAAGGAGAATACCCAATACTAAAATGCAGTATTTGATTTTTATCCGACACAAAAAAGAAAAATATTTGTCAAAAGCGTCTTTTTTTTTCCTTTTTTTTTTAGTCCTGAGTCTGACTCTGACCATAACAAAAAAAAGAGAGATAAATTATGTATGAAAGCACTTTATATCCCCTTTAGGGTTTGCCAAGATTCCACCCACAGAGATTAAGTTGGCTGCACCATTAGAAGAAAAATGTGTATGTGGAATAAATTTAATTGAGGGGGCGGAAGTATTGTTTAGGTTTTGCCTTA
Organism: Staurois parvus; assembly: GCF_062004578.1. Classification (NCBI taxonomy): domain Eukaryota; kingdom Metazoa; phylum Chordata; class Amphibia; order Anura; family Ranidae; genus Staurois; species Staurois parvus. Next base: position 692,539 of record NW_028318800.1, read on the forward strand.
CTTTTTTATTTGCTTTCTGCTGCTTGGCATCCAGTTAGGTGCCCGCAGAAAACTGGCACATATAAAAAGGTTTTCTATTTATTACCAGCCACCACCTTGTGTTACCAAAAAAAAATCTGCTTTTGACATGAATTTTTTTTTTCAGCATTTTTCCAGCAATGTACAATGGTGCCCATATTCAGAACCCAAGGAGCTTTAAACTGAAAGAAGGAAATATTGTATATATATATATATATATATATATATATATATATATACAGTATATATATATATATATATATATATATATATTTGTTGTGTATTTTTTTTACTTGAATCTTGGTGTGCTTTGTGTATGTCTTCCATATCATTGCAGTAATCCAGTGTGAAACTTTGCCTGCCTGTAATGAAGACCTTTTCCCATGTATTGAAACGTTGTCCTTGCCTGGTCTGAAGTTACTGGAAGAGGTGTATTACATGGAACCGGCACACATGTAGTTATCAAGTGGGTCTTAACACATTGGAAAGTTTGGAATGGAGTAATTTGACGACATAGGTCGTTGCCAAGAGTAAAGAAAGTGTAACAAGCAGCCTGTCAGTAGCGTGTACCTGCTATAGGTGGTATGGCCTCTAGCAGCCCTCCACCAGCAGTCTGGCTCCCAAAGCAAAGGGAGCGGGTTTGCACCGCAGAAGTACAGAGGTACTGAGGTTCAAGAATTAAGGTGTTCCGAAACACAGGACACTGCATCCACTATATGTAGTCTCCCCAGACCCCGCATTCACTATATCCGCTCTCCCCAGACCCCGCATTCACTATATCCGCTCTCCCCAGACCCCACATTCACTATATCCGCTCCCCCCAGACCCCGCATTCACTATATCCGCTCTCCCCGGACCCCACATTCACTATATCCGGTCTCCCCGGACCCTGCACTCACTATATCCGCTCTCCCCGGACCCTGCATTCACTATATCCACTCTCCCCAGACCCCACATTCACTATATCCGGTCTCCCCAGACCCCGCATTCACTATATCCGGTCTCCCCGGACCCCGCATTCACTATATCCACTCTCCCCAGACCCCGCATTCACTATATCCACTCTCCCCAGACCCCACATTCACTATATCCGGTCTCCCCAGACCCCGCATTCACTATATCCGGTCTCCCCGGACCCCGCATTCACTATATCCGGTCTCCCCAGACCCCGCATTCACTATATCCGGTCTCCCCGGACCCAGCATTCACTATATCCGCTCTCCCCGGACCCCGCATTCACTATATCCGCTCTCCCCGGACCCAGCATTCACTATATCCGGTCTCTCCGGACCCCGCATTCACTATATCCGCTCTCCCCGGACCCCGCATTCACTATATCCGGTCTCCCCGGACCCCGCATTCACTATATCCGGTCTCCCCGGACCCCGCATTCACTATATCCGGTCGCCCCGGACCCTGCATTCACTATATCCGGTCTCCCCAGACCCTGCATTCACTATATCCGGTCTCCCCGGACCCCGCATTCACTATATTCTGTCTCCCCGGTCCCCGCATTCACTATATCCGGTCTCCCCGGTCCCCGCATTCACTATGTCTGGTCTCCCCGGACCCCGCATTCACTATGTCCTCTCTCCCCGGACCCTGCATTCACTATATCCGCTCTCCCCGGACCCTGCATTCACTATATCCGCTCTCCCCGGACCCTGCATTCACTATATCCGCTCTCCCCGGACCCTGCATTCACTATATCCGCTCTCCCCGGACCCTGCATTCACTATATCCGCTCTCCCCGGACCCTGCATTCACTATATCTGCTCTCCCCGGACCCTGCATTCACTATATCCGCTCTCCCCGGACCCTGCATTCACTATATCCGCTCTCCCCGGACCCTGTGCTGTTCAGACGCACTCTCCCAAGAAAAAAAAAAACTCTCTGGCAATACAGACTAAACTGAGCATGTGCAGCTTGCCCCCAAGGCTTTGTTCTATCAGCAGATGGTTTTGGGGACATTAGAGGAAGGGGAGGATCAGAGAGGACAGGATCAAACATCCTTTTTCCACAACGTAGAGAATTAACCCCTTAGGTTCCACAGTGAGTATAACAAGCATGCTTTACTACATATACAGACTGATTGTACTGTTGTGGGTTTAGTAACACTTTAAGTGAAGTGCACGTGTGGAGGTCTCGCAGAGTGCATGGCAGGACTCACTCCGCTGCTGGGGAGTAGTGGTGGAAAACGCTGGACAGGTGGATGTACATTGGCACAGCGTGTCCCTCCTAAATGCAGATCACAGAGAAGATGTACATTTACACGAGGACCTGAGAGTAACTGCAGAACAGTTGTTGTGCAAGTGTACATGGTGTATGTTCATCTCTAAAAGTAGAGGCCCACCTTAACCTCTTGGCGCCGGCCGAACGCAAATGTGCGGCCTCTCAGCATCTGGGCCTAGACGCCGAGCGGCCGCACATTTGCGTTCTATTAAAAAAAAAAAAAAAAACATGTGCTGAGAGCGCGCGCCCTGCACGCTCCCATCACACATGTCCGGTACTCACAGAAAGGTCCCAATCTCCTCTTTCGATCGGGACCTTTCCCGATCAAGTGACCACCGTGACGACGTGTCACAGCGGTCACATGACCCTAAACCCCGCCGCGCCTCCCGGCTTCTGAAACCCTTAAAGGGCCGGGAGTCACCAAGTGGTTAAGGTTCAATATTCCCCAGCAGCAGCCTCAGGCTTGTCCTATGGCATTGATGAAGATGACACAAAGCAAAGGAACCCCATGTGTAGTGAGGTGACCCTGTATAAGGTGCCTAGTGTAGCCCAAAAGAACCCACCCCAGGGTAGGCCTCCTATGTGACCCACAATTAGCGCCCAACGAGGAGGTTGACATGAATTATGTGACAATCAACCACCATCCTACCCCCTACATGCCTAAACTGTCAGAAATGACTCATAAAAAAAGCAGAGAAAGGAGACAGCAGCCTAGTGTAGCCCAAAAGAACCCAACCCAGGGTAGGCCTCGTATGTGACCAGGGGCGGACTGACCATTTGGAAACTCGGGCACTGCCCGAGGGCCCGGGGTCAGTAGGGGGCCCCATGAGATGCCCCTGGTACCTTTTTCATAGGCTTTTTTGAGTTTGGACAAGGACACAGGGGCCCCATGATCCCCAATTGCCCGGGTGCCCCATGAGTTGTCAGTCCGCCCCTGTATGTGACCCACAACTAGCGCCCAACGAGGAGGTTGACATGAAGTATGTGACAATCAACCAGCATCCTACCCCCTACATGCCTAAACTGTCAGAAATGACTCATGAAAAAAGCAGAGAAAGGAGACAGCAGCCAGTAAAAAAAACACCAGGTGCTTTGGATTGAGGCAAATACACACTATAGAAGGCTATGCTTTGTTCATTTTTCATTTTAGCGGTTTACAACCCCTCTAGGTGTCCTAATCAGGGACATTCATGGCCGGATCACCAGGAAATATTTTAATGAAACCCGCATCAACTTGTTAAAGCCTATATGAGATCTTAGTGGTTTCGATCTTCTTTAATAGTCCACGTGATCCCAAGCAGCAGCCAGTTTTCTCCCGTCACCTGCCCTGAACCGTAGGCATGGAAAGCAGAAGGGGGCCCTTGTGTAAAAATCCATACAAAACTCTACAATATGTTCCTCTGAGAGGCTGAATTCCAAGAATCTTCTGTCAAACTGACTAATTGCAGCTGGTAATTAGCTTGTAAACAATCAAACATCGCTATTAACAAATCTTCGCCAAACAGCACCATCAGCAAATCCATTTTATTACCGTTTTTTTTTTTTTTTTAAATTTCCTTCTAAAAGAAATACTGTTCCAACAATTCCAGCTAAGATTATTTCAAGAATTCCACTAGACACCGTTTGTATCTAACCTGGTTCTGCGACATCAGTACAAAGCGTTTTTGGAAAAGCCTCGCGGTTTTATATATAAGACACTTTAGTGGTTTTTTGGTCTCATATCCACTCCCCCTGCAGAGGATCTACCCCCCTCCCTTCCTGACTAGGCCATTTTTTGCGATACGGCTCTGCGTTACTTCAACTGACAATTGCGCGGTCATGCAACATTGCGCCCAAATTAAATTTATGTCCTTTTTCCCCCCAAATAGAGATTTATTTCAGTGCTATTTGATCACCTGTGCGTTTTTTATTTATTGAGCTATAAAACAAAAAAAAAAAATTAAAATTTTGAGAAAAAAAAAAAACAATATTTTTGACTTTTGCTATAAAACATATCCAATTAATTTTTTTTTAAAAAATCAAATTTCGGCATAAAGTTTGGCCAAAATGTATTCTGCTACGTGACTTTGCTAAAAAAAAATCCCAATACGTGTGCAAACTTTTGAAAGTAAAAAACATACATTAACCACTTGCCCTCCAGAGGATTTACCCCCCTTCCTGACCAGGCCATTTTTTTGTGATACGATGCTGCGTTATCAGGGGCGGACTGACAACTCATGGGGCCCCCGGGCAATTATTGATCATGGGGCCCCTGTGTCCTTGCCCATGCTCAAAACACACACAAAAAAGCCTATAAAGGATACCAGGGGCATTTTATGGGGCCCCCCTACTGATGTCGGGCCCTCGGGCAGTGCCCGAGTGCTCGAATGGTCAGGCCTCCCCTGTGTGTTACTCTAACTGACAATTGTGCGGTCATACATCGCTGCACCCAAATTAAATTTATGTCCTTCCCCCCCCCCCCCCCCCACAAATGGAGCTTTCTTTCGGTGGTATTTGATCGCCTGTGCAGTTTATTTTCTGTGCCATAAACAAAAAAAAATTACAGTTTTGAGAAAAAAAAAAACAATAGTTTTGACTTTTTGCTATAAAACATACCCAATAAAAAAATAATAAAAATTAATTTTGCCATAAAGTTTGACCAAAATGTATGGGCGCTCTCCATACCCAGAAATGCAAATCACGTATATATACGTGATTTTGCGCAGCCCTGCTGCCCTTTAGCAGTATTTCTGCTATAGGGCGAGCTGTAGGCCCTGCCCCCAACAGGCTGGAAAAAAATGTAAAAATGACAAGGATAATCAGATGTGGCAGATGACAAGGTATTAAATGTCGCATGCTGCATGACAGTGAAGTTTGATAGGTATGGAGGGGTAAAAGACCTAACTGGAAAGTAGAACACCCCTTTAAAGCTGAAGCTTAGTTCACTTTTTTTTCTCTTTACAACTTTAGTTACATTACTCACCTGCAATGCTAAATCTCCCATGATGTGCAGACTGTAGTAATCTTCACTGCAGGGCTGCCCTGTCCTCTTCCTGTTGCTGAACGTCTGGTGCCGTGGGGGTTAATAGTTTGCAGTCTTTGGGCACTAAAGAAGATCTGTCAGGGACACCCCCCCTCCTGCTCTCTCCTCCATTGAGAAAAGTTCTTTCAGTGATTACACTGCATGTAACATGATCTGTGAATGGAGGAGAGAATCCGGAGACTGATCAAACCCGCCCCCATGCACAGATCATTTTACAGGCAGGGAAAGAATTTTTCTCAATGGACGAGAAGGCAGGAGGGGGCGTGTCTCCAATACATCATCTTTAGTGCAGCTGAGCCCAGAGACCTCATTGGAGGAGAGGGCAGGAGGGGGCGTGTCTCCAATAGATCATCCTTAGTGCAGCTGAGCCCGGAGACCTCATTGGAATAGAGGGCAGGATGGTGTGTGTCTCTGACTGATCATCTTTAGTGCAGCTGAGCCTGGAGACCTCATTGGAGGAGAGGGCAGGAGGGGGCGTGTCTCCGACTGATCATCTTTAGTGCAGCTGAGCCCGTAGACCTCATTGGAGGAGAGGGCAGGAGGGGGCGTGTCTCCGACTGATCATCTTTAATGCAGCTGAGCCCGGAGACCTCATTGGAGGAGAGGGCAGGATGGGGCGTGTCTCCAACTGATAATCTTTAGTACAGCTGAGCCCGGAGACCTCACTGGGAGGAGAGGGAAAAAGGGGGCGTGTCTGCAACTGATCATCTTTAGTACAGCTGAGCCCAGAGACCTCATTGGAGGAGAGGGAAGGGGGGGCGTGTCTCCAACTGATCATCTTCAGTGCAGCTCAGCCTGGAGACCCAAAGCTAACCCCCACAGTGCTGGAAATTCAGCAGCAGGAAGAGGACGGGGCAGCCCTGCAGTGAAGATAGCTACAGAATCCAGCAGCCAGAATATAGTTGGACTTTTATTACAGGAAAGTCATGTAGAGAAAAGCTGTAGAGAAAAAAAAAAATATATATATATATATTTTTTATATAACTTCAACATTTGTTATGGATACAATTACAAGAGACTGTAAGGTGACATCTGGGGATAACACTCAGAGTCGCACTTTCACCAAGATGAGCCAACGGCAAAGATACAGAAAAGGTCAGCTAGAAAGAGGTTTATTTTTGCACAAGTGAAACTTGAGCTAAATTTTGTGTGAGTCGGCCAGGCGGAAGGGAATTTCTGAAGCTTATGGAGGCGCAAAGGAGGGACAGCCCAGGAGATGAATGTGACGCCAAACAGCTAAATGAACAGCTGAGACACTTATACCCACCATACAAATGGTGATTTACAATAAGAACGATTGCAAAAGAGCCATTCCTCATCTAATTGAATTACCAAGCAAACTGACACACATGGGCACGATTGTCGACTGATCTTCAGCAGCAATTCAAAGTTTGATGGAGACACAAAGGAGTGTATTTATAAAAGATTTCCATGGCTACTCATCCACTGAAACTGCCTGTAAACTCATTCTATATTAATGGAGAAAATCAAAAATTCTCAGGCTTTATTCTCTGCAGATCAAATGTTACTTATTGAACAAAATAGTGAAAGCATCAGTTTGGCTGCGACTGCATGAAAAACGCACAGTGCCAGCATTATGATACAGCAGGGGGACCAAGACCTTGGAAACTGCTTCTGGAAACACAGCGTGAATTTTGGACCATAGTATATGTATATATAATCACCAACAAATGTTTATATAGAGCTCATTGTCAATTATATATATAGTGTGCAAGTGTGTATGAATATAGTGTCCCCTCTTCCCAGTATAGACCACCATAGGTAGCCTCTGGTAAGCCTTGCACTTTGCACCTGCCATAAAGGATATATGAGGGCAGCCATTACCAGCCTACGTCTGACAATGCGATCTGGCTGGGTTCCCAGTGAGTGGGTCAGAACTCTTTGTCTGGGTCAGTGATGCAGAGCATTGAGAGCAAGCCCGGACTGGGACAAAAAATAGGCATTTTAGACTGAGCAGCCAATTTCTGGGGGAGGGGGTGTGCAAGGGCATTCGCGAGGGCAGTTGGTGACGGAATATTCACGGAGTCCTCCACACTGTAATGTAAAGGGGCACTGTGATATAAAGGGGACTGCACAGTGCCCCTTTACATTACAGTGCCCCTAGAGATCTAATCACAGTGCCCCTATATATTCAAAGAGATGGCCCAATCCAGCAAACCAGAGACATCCCAATTCAGCAAAGAGACATCCCCATCCAACAAAAAGACATCCCCATCCAGCAAAGACACAGTCCCATATAGCAAAGAGACATCCCCATCCAGAAAAGAGACATCCCAATCCACAAAGAGACAGGATGTCTCTTTGCTGGACAGGGATGTCTATTTGCTGGATGGGGATGTCCCTTCTTGGACTGGGCTGTCTCTTTACTGGATCCCAACTGAGCAAAGAGACAGCCCAGTCCAGCACAGAGACATCCCCATCCAACAAAGAGACAACCAGTCCAGCAAAGAGACAGCCCGTTCAGCAAAGAAACAGCCCGTCCAGAAAACAGACAGCCCATCCAGCAAACAGACAGCCCGTCCAGCAAACAGACAGCCCATCCAGCAAACAGACAGCCCGTCCAGCAAACAGACAGCCCGTCCAGCAAAGAGACAGCCCCATATAGCAAAGACATCCTCATCCAGCAAATAGACATCCCAATCCACAAAGAGACGGGATGTCTCTTTGCTGGACAGGGATGTCTATTTGCTGAATATGGATGTCCCTTCTTGGACTGGGCTGTCTCTTTGCTGGATTGGGATGTCTCTTTCCTGGAACCAACTGAGCAAAGAGACAGCCCAGTCCAGAACAGAGACATCCCCATCCAACAAAGTGACAGCCCGTTCAGCAAAGAGACAGCCCGTTCAGCAATAGAGCAGATATGTGGCTGCACTGCACTTACCTTCCTCCCCTGTGCAGCCGTCATGGTTCGGTGCCCTCCCGCCCTAGTCAGTGCACTGTATTTCTAGTGGCTGGCCTGGGAGGTATGTGTCCCCTGCTAGCAGGTCCTCTTCTGCACCCTGTAGTTTGCCGGAACCATCATGGCCACATGGCGGGAGGCGAGTGGCAGCCGCAGTCTTTGTTAAGCCTGTTCAGACCACGGTCGCCACTTACTTTCCCACTGTGCGGCCCGGTCATTCACAGGCCACTCTTCCTAGAACACGTGGCCCCAGCCCACCAGGCAAACGCCTGGTGTGCCCTATGGCCAGTCTGGGCCTGATTGTGAGTCAGGCAACTAGCATTCCCTGAAGCAGAGCTACAAAATGGCAGCCTCCTGGAGTTTCTTCCTTAAGCCCGGGTTCACATTGATGCGGTGTGGCACATCGCACTGCATTCCTGCGCAAATCACATGCGATTTCTGTGTGGTGCAATTTGAGCCATACATTTTTTATAGCTCAAATCGCACCGCACCCTAAAGGCGCAGGACTCTTTTTTAGTCCGCACCAGAGGGTGTTCACATCCATGTGATCCAATTCTGCACATTGCACCATGTTTTGGAAACTGATGTTGGGGTGTTGTTAACTTAAAATGCACACCTGTAAAGGTTCATGTGAACGGGGTGCGATTGTGATGCGGTGTGGAATTCACACAGAAACCGCTGCAAATTCTGCACCACCACCTGCATCAGTGTGAACCCGGGGTCAGACTTCTTTTAACTCTGGAAGCAATGTTTACATGTACAGGCAGAGACCCTCGATCCTTCCTCTGTGTGGTGACACTCACTGGTGTCAGAGGTCCAGGAGAGGATACAATGTAACAATCAGGGGCGGACTGACAACTCATGGGGCCCCCGGGCAATAGGGGATCATGGGGCCCCTGTGTCCTTGACCAAACTCAAAAAAGCCTATGAAAAAGGTACCAGGGGCATCTCATGGGGCCCCCTACTGGCCCCAGGCCCTCGGGTGGTGCCAGAGTTTCCAAATGGTCAGTCCGCCCCTGGTAACAATGTCTGTGTGGGTAACTAAGATGTAGTGCTGTTGCGGTTAGGAACACATATTCGTGCAACTTTGATAAGTATACGCTGCAGTCCTAATTTGTGAACCAATAACACAAAAACAAACAAAATACCATGTGGACTGCGCATAAAGGAGAGTATACAATGTAACAATGTCTGTGTGGAGACTCTCCCTGGTGTCGGAGGTACAGGAGAGGATACAATGTAACAATATCCATGTGGAGACACTCACTGGTGTCAGAGGTACAGGAGAGGATACAATGTAACAATATCCATGTGGAGACACTCACTGGTGTCAGAGGTACAGGAGAGGATACAATGCAACAATGTCTGTGTGGAGACACTCCCTGGTGTCTGAGGTACAGGAGAGGATACAATGCAACAATGTCTGTGTGGAGACTCTCCCTGGTGTCGGTGGTACAGGAGAGGATACAATGTAACAATGTCTGTGTGGAGACTCTCCCTGGTGTCGGTGGTACAGGAGAGGATACAATGTAACAATGTCTGTTTGTAGACACTCCCTGGTGTCTAAGGTACAGGAGAGGATACAATGCAACAATGTCTGTGAGGAGACTCTAAATGGTGTCAGAGGTACAGGAGAGGATACAATGTAACAATGTCTGTGTGGAAACACTCACTGGTGTCTGAGGTACAGGAGAGGATACAATGTAACAATATCTGTGTGGGGACTCTCCCTTATGTCTGAGGTACAGGAGAGGATACAATGTAACAATGTCTGTGTGGAAACACTCCCTGGTGTCTGAGGTACAGGAGAGGATACAATGTAACAATGTCCATGTGGAGACTCTACCTTGTGTCTGAGGTACAGGAGAGGGTACAATGTAACAATGTCTGTGTGGAAACACTCACTGGTGTCTGAGGTACAGGAGAGGATACAATGTAGCAATGTGTGGAGAATCTCTCTGGTGTCTGAGGTACAGGAGAGGATACAATGTAACAATGTCTGTGTGGAGACTCTCCCTGGTGTCTGAGGTACAGGAGAGGATACAATGTAACAATGTCTGTGTGGAGACTCTCCCTGGTGTCTGAGGTACAGGAGAGGATACAATGTAACAATGTCTGTGTGGAGACTCTCCCTGGTGTCTGAGGTACAGGAGAGGATACAATGTAACAATGTCTGTGTGGAGACTCTCCCTGGTGTCTGAGGTACAGGAGAGGATACAATGTAACAATGTCTGTGTGGGGACTCTCCCTTATGTCTGAGGTACAGGAGAGGATACAATGTAACAATGTCTGTGTGGAAACACTCACTGGTGTCTGAGGTACAGGAGAGGATACAATGTAACAATGTCTGTGTGAAGACTCTCCCTTGTGTCTGAGGTACAGGAGAGGATACAATGTAACAATGTCTGTGTGGAGACTCACTGGTGTCTGAGGTACAGGAGAGGATACAATGTAACAATGTCTGTGTGGAGACTCTCCCTGGTGTCTGAGGTACAGGAGAGGATACAATGTAACAATGTCCATGTGGAGACTCTACCTTGTGTCTGAGGTACAGGAGAGGGTACAATGTAACAATGTCTGTGTGGAAACACTCACTGGTGTCTGAGGTACAGGAGAGGATACAATGTAACAATGTCTGTGTGGAGACTCTCCCTGCTGTATGAGGTACAGGAGAGGATACAATGTAACAATGTCTGTGTGGAGACTCTCCCTGCTGTATGAGGCACAGGAGAGGATACAATGTAACAATGTCTATGTGGAGACTCTCCCTTGTGTCTGAGGTACAGGAGAGGGTACAATGTAACAATGTCTGTGTGGAGACTCTCCCTGGTGTCTGAGGTACAGGAGAGGATACAATGTAACAATGTGTGGAGAATCTCTCTGGTGTCTGAGGTACAGGAGAGGATACAATGTAACAATGTCTGTGTGGAGACTCTCCCTGGTGTCTGAGGTACAGGAGAGGATACAATGTAACAATGTGTGGAGAATCTCTCTGGTGTCTGAGGTACGGGAGAGGATACAATGTAACAATGTCTGTGTGGAGACTCTCCCTGGTGTCTGAGGTACAGGAGAGGATACAATGTAACAATGTCTGTGCGGAGACTCTCATTGTAAGAAAATATGTCTTTTAAAGCTGGCCTCCATTTTGTATAATGCCTCCATTTCTAGATGTGTAAACAGTTTTGGTTTGGAGTTTTTCTGGTGATTTATCTCTCATTTCCTGAGTTTAGTTGGATTTCTCAGTAAACAGAATCAGCTCACATGGTGCTCATCAGCCATTTGTAGTTTCTATCGTCTTTGATAAGAACATAATATTTCATTGGTGGTTCCGGCCTATTGACTATTGACTAGTAACGCCTATTGACTTCTGTCTGACAGTTCTTGTCTTCCATTAAACTTTTAGAGATTTATCTTTTACACTTCGGTGTCAGGAGAGTTATTTCTCCTGGGCCTGAGGGTGAAAATAATCGAGGGCAAGTCGGGATACAGACAGGAATTGATCCCATCACTCACTGGAGTCTGAGGTACAGGAGAGGATACAATGTAACAATGTCTGTGTGGAGACTCTCACTGGTGTCTGAGGTACACGAGAGGATACAATGTAACAATGTCTGTGTGGAGACTCTCCCTGGTGTCTGAGGTACGGGAGAGGATACAATGTAACAATGTCTGTGTGGAGACTCTCAGTGGTGTCTGAGGTACGGGAGAGGATACAATGTAACAATGTCTGTGTGGAGACTCTCAGTGGTGTCTGAGGTACGGGAGAGGATACAATGTAACAATGTCTGTGTGGAGACTCTCAGTGGTGTCTGAGGTACGGGAGAGGATACAATGTAACAATGTCTGTGTGGAGACTCTCACTGGTGTCTGAGGTACACGAGAGGATACAATGTAACAATGTCTGTGTGGAGACTCTCACTGGTGTCTTAGGTACACGAGAGGATACAATGTAACAATGTCTGTGTGGAGACTCTCAGTGGTGTCTGAGGTACACGAGAGGATACAATGTAACAATGTCTGTGTGGAGACTCTCAGTGGTGTCTGAGGTACGGGAGAGGATACAATGTAACAATGTCTGTGTGGAGACTCTCAGTGGTGTCTGAGGTACAGGAGAGGATACAATGTAACAATGTCTGTGTGGAGACTCTCAGTGGTGTCTGAGGTACGGGAGAGGATACAATGTAACAATGTCTGTGTTGAGACTCTCAGTGGTGTCTGAGGTACGGGAGAGGATACAATGTAACAATGTCTGTGTGGAGACTCTCAGTGGTGTCTGAGGTACAGGAGAGGATACAATGTAACAATGTCTGTGTGGAGACTCTCAGTGGTGTCTGAGGTACGGGAGAGGATACAATGTAACAATGTCTGTGTGGAGACTCTCAGTGGTGTCTGAGGTACGGGAGAGGATACAATGTAACAATGTCTATGTGGAGACTCTCAGTGGTGTCTGAGGTACGGGAGAGGATACAATGTAACAATGTCTGTGTGGAGACTCTCAGTGGTGTCTGAGGTACAGGAGAGGATACAATGTAACAATGTCTGTGTGGAGACTCTCAGTGGTGTCTGAGGTACGGGAGAGGATACAATGTAACAATGTCTGTGTGGAGACTCTCAGTGGTGTCTGAGGTACGGGAGAGGATACAATGTAACAAGGTCTGTGTTGAGACTCTCAGTGGTGTCTGAGGTACGGGAGAGGATACAATGTAACAATGTCTGTGTGGAGACTCTCAGTGGTGTCTGAGGTACGGGAGAGGATACAATGTAACAATGTCTGTGTTGAGACTCTCAGTGGTGTCTGAGGTACGGGAGAGGATACAATGTAACAATGTCTGTTTGGAGACTCTCAGTGGTGTCTGAGGTACGGGAGAGGATACAATGTAACAATGTCTGTGTGGAGACTCTCAGTGGTGTCTGAGGTACGGGAGAGGATAACATTTTCTCTCTTACTTTGCCAGTTGAGTCTCACACGGGAACTGACACCCCGTAGTCTCCTACAGACGAGAATCTCCTCTTCAGCCACCTGATGTTATGCCTTTAACAATTGTCATGAATCAAAGGACACCCTGTCCTGGGGATGCTGGGATGAAGGAATCTGTGTAACTCCTCCTTCTCAGGTAGGACACGCCTCCTGACCACTGTTCTTCATATTGTGGGGTTTGCCATGAAGAGGGGAGGGTAGTGAGGGGCTCATTCACATGTGGAAGTATTGGGCACAGCTCAGCACGTGTGTTACTTCAGTATGTCTGCATGTATGTAAAGTCACACAGATAGAGGTTGCTGTTTTTTAAAGTTGTATTTCTTATGTATGTATATGACTTACTTCCTGTACTGAAGACTAAACAGGAAGTGAGAGGAATTCTCCTCAAAGTGAGGAGAGAATGGCTGTCCCCATAGGAAGATTTCCTCTCAGCTCAGCATTTCCTGTCTCTTTCTGTCCCCAGGATACATAGAAGAGTGAATCTCCCCTCGGACACTTGGCAGAGGTTCTAACCCTTTACATGCCACTCATTACTACAGGACACACATTGGGCTTTAATGTCTGCAGATGTGGGCCCGTTCTGAGCCATTTGGTGGGTTTATAGCCGCCAGCGTAGGGCGGCCTGTGTGGGTATTGCAGGCAGGGGAATCCTATGGAAGGTCAGAGGTCATGTGCTGCGTTTGGGGAAGGGGTGAATAGTACATGCATAAGTCTAGGTTCACACCTATGCAGGTTGCATTCGAGTCGTTTCTGCATTGCGTTTTTGATGCATTTTTGCCGCGTTTTTTGTTTTTACTTTTTTACATTTTTCTTGTTGCTACGCAGATTTAATATGCGGCAAAACGCTGTACATGCTTTTCTGCAGCATTTCCATTGAAGTCTATAGAACCACAAATGCAACTTTTTGCATTCAAAAAAGTCCCTGACCCTTTCCAAAACCTGCACCAGGTGAAAATGCAGAGATGTGAACGTGTCCCATAGGAAATCATGTTAAATGGACTGTACTGTGTTTCTGCCAAACACAAAATGCTGCAGAAAACGCTTAGGTGTGAACCTCGGATAAAGGTGTATTCATCCCAGGGGTGGACTGACCATTTTGAAACTCGGGCACTGCCCGAGGGCCTGGGGTCAGTAGGGGGCCCCAGGAGATGCCCCTGCATTTTGAGTTTGGGCAAGGACACAGGGGCCCCATGATCCCCTATTGCCCGGGGGCCCTATGAGTTGTCAATCCGCCCCTGGTTTATCCCCAGGACACAGGCTGGCAGCTGGGAGTTTTGAACATTTTTAGCATAGCTCTTCCATATCAGGATGGCGTAACCACATTCACCGTGTTCTGGCAGAAGACCTTGGACAAGGACCAATCCAATACCTTGTATTGCCAGGACCTGGGTTGGTGTTTCAGACGATTCCAGTGCATGCAGGGTGTACGAAGGGCCCAAACCCCCCCTCTCAGTCTGAAAGACACAGATCCATTTTAGTAGTGGCCCCACCAGCTGCACATGCCCACCTTTAATTTGCTTCTTCGTGCTCCAGGAGAGATCAGTGGGAGCCCTGTGTAAGTTCCAGGCTGGAGACTCATTTACAAAAACATTGTCCTCTGAAGAGCGATTTTTAGTGGATCACTTTTTAGAAGGTGCTTGACACTTTCCTGTTTTCAAGCTCAACCATATGGTCCAGGGCAGTTGTGGCTCAGCACTACCCACATGGAAGAAAAATATATTTGAAATATATTTTTAAAATATTCTTCCCAAATATATTGACATATCTTTGAAATGCTACAATATTGGCCATATTCAATATATTGATATATATATCTCCTAGATTGTAAGCTCCCAGGATCAGGGCCCTCCTATCGCTCTTGTATTGAACTGTATTGTTGCTGTATTGTCTCCCGTTATATTGTAAAGTGCAGAGCAAACTGTTGGCACTGTATAAATCCTGTATAATAATATATATATATATATATATATATATATATATATATTTATTTATTTTTTTGGATGCGTTTTTTGTTTAACATCTGTCTATCAGCAAGAAAAAAAATGTGAAAAAATGGAAAAAAAAAAAAAAAAACACGGAAAAAATGCAAGTGGCAAAAACGCAATGCAGAAATGCATCAAATACAACCTGCACAGGTGTGGACCTAGGGTAAGGATGGGTCAGAATGAACATCAGATCACAGGTGGGGAAGCTGGTCACTCTCAATGCCCTGGGGTGATTCCAGGCCTGGATCCTCTGAGGGGTTCCCAGGTGGGTTTTGTACTAGTTGGATAGGGGGAGGTCAAAAAATCAGTCAGGAACCACAGAAGCGTCTATTGTGGGGTGTCTAAGGATAGGTTGGAATAAATCATGTCTGATGAACATCAAATAGGTTGAACACCACAGGTTAAGAAATTGGTCACTCCCACTGCCCCGGGGGGTTCCCAATCCTGGATCCTCTGAAGGATTCTTAGGTAAGTTTTGTACTAGTTGGATAGGAGAAGGCAAAAAAAGTCAATAATCTGAATGGCAGAGGCACCTTTTGTGGTCTGTCTAAGGATGGGCCAGAATTGTCATGCTTGATGAACATTTATAAAGGTTTATTTCACCAAAAGGTGAAGAGTGAAGTTGAAGAAGTTGGCCACTCTCAATGCCCTGGGGGGGTCCCAATCCTGGATCCTCTGAGAAGTTCTCAGGTGGGTTTTATACTAGTTGGATGGGGGAAGGACAAAAGAATCAGTCAGGAACCACAGAGGTGTCCATTGTGGTGTGTCTAAAGATGGGTCGGAATCATCATTTTTGATGGACATCAAATAGGTTGAACAGTGCAGGTGGAGACATTGGTCACTCTCAATTCCTTGGGGAGGTCCCAATCCTGGATCCTCTGAGGGATTCTAAGGTAAGTTCTGTACTAGTTGGATAGGAGAAGACCAAAAAATGAGTCGGGAACTTTAGAGGCGTCTATTGTATTGTCTAAGGATGGTTGGAATCGTCATGTTTGATAAACATCAAATTGGTTTATTCCATCAAAAAAGGTGAAGAGTGCAGGTGGAGAGGTTAATCACTCTTGATTCCTTGGGGAGAACCCAATCCTGGATCCTCTGAGGGATTCTTAGGTAAGTTCTGTACTAGTTGGATAGGAAAAGAGCAAAAAACAGAGTCAGGAACCATAGAGGCGTCCATTGCAATGTCTAAGGATGGTCGGAAGGAATCATCATGTTTGATGAACATTAAACAGGTTTATTTAATCAAAAAAAGGTGAAGAGTGCAGGTGGAGAAGTAGGTCACTCTCAATTTCTTGGGGAGGTCCCAATCCTGGATCCTCTGAGGGATTCTTAGGTAAGTTCTGGTGTTGGTCACTCTCAATGCGGTGGGGTAAATGAGTCTCCCGCTCCTCAATCTTGGAGAAAATACAGCATGATATTGGGATGGGGGTTTCCCTAAAATAGCTACCAGAGTCCACGCCTGTAGACCCCCTTCTGTTCCCAGCTCACACATCTGAGATTGATTGGCTTAAAAATGAGACAGGGAAGGTAATGAGGACCAGGCTGGTCGGAATGGAATATAGTTGATTTGCTCTGGTGGTCCAGGTGTGGAAAGTACCTAGGAACCACAAATGGGTAAATCAGGACCTGGCCTGCCCCACAGGCACCCAGCATTACATCATGCCTATGCTCCCGTAATGTCTGGAAGTTGGTGCCTGCTTGGTAAATTCAGGCTGCTGGGAGTTGTAAGTGTGATTGGCAGGAGTATTGGTACATCTTGGCACCCTATGGAAGCCGCTTTCCTGTGCAGCAGTTGCCTAATGTGTGCTGCTTCAGGTACAGGTTCACTTTAGGGCCATAAACTCTTTGCTTGTAAATTCTAGTCTGGAGAGCATCAGCTTCACTAAGTATTTGCAGAGCATTTAATGAGCTTCGAGTAGCTTTCTTGAAGCCCTTAAGGCAACCGTCAGCTCAAGGCTGGGTGTGCTAAAAATAAATCTTAAAGCGGAGCTCCACCTGAAAAAAAATAAAATAAAAGTCAGCAGCTACAAAAACTGTAGCTGCTGACTATTAAAATACAGACACTTACCTGTCCCTCGGTCCAGGGGTGTCCTCACCACCGCTGGTTTCATCAGCCGTCTTCTCTTTCCGGTGCCGGCAACTTCAGTGTGGGCAGCTGGCTGTGACAGCTTGCGGCTTCACAGCTGGGTGCCCACTGCGCATGCACGAATGCGTGAATGGCCCCGTCAGTGGTGTATTTAGGCAACGCAAAAATCGTTTGCCCCACGGGGACACCAACCAACATCCCCTCCCCCTTCCCAGAGCCTGACATTGACCAAAAACACCCCTGCCCCCCACTCGGGAGAGATTTCAACTACCCCCTCCCCCCCCGGCGATAGAGAGAAAGACACTCATCTTCAAAGCTCCGGACATCCCTGGGCATGAGAGCCAGGATCTACATAATCCATCAAGCAGCCCACAGCCTCTTTTGGATCCCACCTGGTTCCCATGGCGCGGTCGTCCCTTCTTTCATCCCTTCTTCTGAGGGGAGGTGCTGCCCCCCTGAAAAATGCCACCCTAGGCAAGTGCCTTGTTTGCCTTGTGGTAAATATTCCCCTGGGCCTCGTAGTCTTCTGGGACCTGTCACGTGTCCCAGAAGACTACAGAGAGAGAGGGGGGAGGACAACCGGAAGTGGGAGCGGGTACCTGTCAAATTCTAGTACCCGCTCCCCAAAGGTGCCAATCCTTAATGAGGAGCGGGGGACAAAGGCTTAAAGTGAACATCCCCTTTTGGGTGGAGCTCTGCTTTAAAGTGAACCTATAATTTACCTATAGTGGGGGATTTAAAAAAAAAAAAAGTAACATAATGCAGCTTGCCAGTCCTTAGAAGTGGCGGCTGCAGTAGTTTTTGTTTCTTTATTAAAACCTGGTGATCTGGCCATTAAAACACTTCCTGTGCTGTGGTGACAACGCTCACTCGCTGTACTGCATCCATGAAGGAATTGTCACCCTTTGCTGCTTACTCATTATTTGGACTATAGAGCACTGCCTCCTCATCTCCATAACATTATGGGGAGGTGACCTGTAGTTCAGAGGAGAACTGGGCAGGGTTGACAATACTTCTGGAGATAACACTGTATAGAGCACAGGAATTTTACAAGCTCACTAGCTTTCTGGCAGGATCAACTTGTTTTTTTTTTGCCTCTATCAGAAATTAAAAAAAAAACTTCAACTTGTTTGGGATCAGGTTGGTGGTGGTGCAGAAGAAGCAAGTCCTTTCTGTAAAATAGATCTTATACTTTGTCCATTATGGGGAAAGTTCCTTGTCAAATGTTGCGGATTACAGTACTTAGATGCAGTGGCTGCATTTGTTTTCTTTTTTTTTTCCAGGCTAAAAACATTTTCATCAAATACAGAAAATATCTGTTGATCCTGCCAGATCCTGTCAGAAATGCAGTGTCTTCTCACTTCCTGTGAGCTACACAGTAGAATTTCTTCCTTCCTAGCTATGAGTCTTCTGTAAACTGCCATTTGCCCTTCCCCCCATGTAATGGAGATAAAGAGATATGGACAGGTTAGTAGTCCATATCAGCATAGCAGCCTAGGGTGACAACCATGGCTCCCTACACATTTACAGTAGAGGGGTGATGTAGTCACCCAGGGACAGGAAGTGTGTTATCTGCAGGATCACCAGGTGAAAATAAAGGAGAATAAGCCTGAAAAAAGAACATGAAGGCAGCCACCACACCAAGGACTAGCAAGCTGCAATATATTAAATTTTTCTTCTGTAAACTGCCATTTGCCCTGCCCCCCATGTAATGGAGATGAAGAGATATGGACGCGTTTGTAGTCCATATCAGCAAAGCAGCCTAGGATGACAACCATGGCTCCCTGCACATTTACAGTAGAGGGGTGATGTAGTCACCCAGGGACAGGAAGTGTGTTATCTGCAGGATCACCAGGTGAAAATAAAGGAAAATAAGCCTGAAAAAAGAACATGAAGGCAGCCACCACACCAAGGACTAGCAAGCTGCAATATATTACATTTTTGGTTTTAGGTACACTTTAGGTCGGACTTGAAGTCTGCACTGACCGTTTTTTTTTAAAAGCGACTTGAAGAATTTTTCCTGTTTTAACATTTTTGGCACCTTATATGTAGGGATGACTGGAAATGTGCCATTTCATTTTGATTCAAGAGATACTTAGATGGATTTGCACCAGGGGCGGGACAAGGGGTGGGCAGAAGGGGCAGCTGCCTCAGGCACAGCAAGGGGGGGGGGGATCCCCCCCCCCGCACAGCAATGGAAGGGAGGGACCCCCTTCCCTCAAACTGCATGCATGCTGTAGTGGCAGGCAACCATAAAGCTAGCAATTGGTTGCGCATGTGCAGTGCTCACTCCATGCCAGCCATGGGCATCCAGAGCAGGGGGCAGAGAATGGGTGCCATTAGCAGCAAGGGAGGAGTGCGCACTTCTGAATACTTGCCCTGGGCGCTGGAGGAACCTGTCCCAGCACTTGTCTGCATGCTCACTTTGCAGTCACCACCAGGGCAGTAGGGGACAGAACAGGGGCGGACTGACCAGGGGCGGACTGACAACTCATGGGGCCCCCGGGCAATAGGGGATCATGGGGCCCCTGTGTCCTTGCCCAAACTGAAAAATGCCTATGAAAAAGGTACCAGGGGCATCCCATGGGGCCCCCTACTGGCCCCGGGCCCTCGGGCAGTGCCCGAGTTTCCAAATGGTCAGTCCGCCCCTGGGACTGACAACTCATGAGGCCCCTGTGTCCTTGCCCAAACTCAAAAAAGCCTATGAAAAAGGTACCAGGGGCATCTCATGGGGCCCCCTACTGACCCCGGGCCCTCGGGCAGTGCCTGAGTTTCCAAATGGTCAGTCCGCCCCTGGTAGAGAATGACAATGTAGAAGCACAATTAGGAGACAGTTGTCACCCCATAGTGACAGCCCTAAGGCTTGGTTCACACTGGATGTGATTAAAAATCACGCATTTTGTTTGCGATTTCACCACATTTTCTGAAAATTTCCCAACGATTTCTTACGTTTTCCATTGTGTTTTGCTGTGCGATTTCTATTGTAGTCTATATGTGAAATCGCAACAAACTGCAGAAAAAGTCATACAAGAACTAATTTTGAAATCTCGTTGCAGCAAATCGCGTACGTTAAGACGCTCACATTCATCAGATCCAATTTCAGGTACGATTTCAATTTCCAAATCGCACCTGAAATCGCAGCGGTGTGAACCGGGGCTAAAACTAGAGAGTGCAAAATCTGGTGCAGCTATGCATGGCAACCAATCGGGTTCATACCGGTGTGATTGGCAAATTGAAATCGCATCTAATGAATGTGAATGTCAGTATCTTATCATGCGCGATTTGCTGCGGCGCAATTTCTAAAGTAGTTCTTGCATGACTTTTTCTGCAGCTTTGTTGCGATATCGCATACATAGAATATAATGAAAATCGCACAGCAAATTGCAAGAAATGGTTAAAAATAAAGTCTTCAGAAATCGCACCTGAAATTGCATACCAAGCACGCAATTTTAAAACACAGCGGTGTGACCGGTGACTAACTTCAGATTGTTCATGTAAGCTTTGATAATAAAACCTGGAAGCTGATTGGTTTCTATGCGGAGCAGGGGCGGACTGACCAATCGAGCACTCGGGCACTGCCCGAGGGCCTGGGTCAGTAGGGGGCCCCATGAGATGCCTCTGATACCTTTCATTGGCTTTTTCATAGGCTTTTTTGGGTATGGGCGAGGACATGGGGGCCCCATGATCCCCTATTGCCCGGGGGCCCCATGAGTTGTCAGTCCGCCCCTGATGCGGAGCTGCGTCAGATTTTGCACCCTCAAGTTTTAGTAAACAACCCCCATAGGCTTTTATTGAGGGGAAGTCAGGGGCTTAGGCAAAAAATGCCGGAAGCCCCCAAATCGCCAGTTTAGGAGCAGCAGCGTGCATGAACCCATAGCATAAGGCAGGGGTGGGCAACTGTGGCCCTCCAGCTGCTGGTGAACTACAAGTCCCATCATGCCTCTGCCTTTGGGAGTCATGCTTGTAACTGTCAGTTTTGCAATGCCTAATGGGACTTGTAGTTCTACAACAGCTGGAGGGCCACAGTTGCCCACCCCTGGCATAAGGGGTTCAAATACAGGTCAGTTTCAATATGATTTGGGGCACTGGTGGTGTCCGCCTGGGCTCAGCTACGCACTGGCTACCGTGAGTATGGGAATGCATCCCAGACGCCGCTTGCAGTGACTGAGCTGCATTTGCAAAAACGCGCCACGGCCAATGTGTACAGCCAGCTGTGATGAGATTAGACATCATCGATGCCTCTGTGCTCCGGCTGGGCCGCCGCGTGCAGATTGCTGGCCGATGATCGCTACCTCCTCTCTGCGTGGAGGCTACTGGGGGGGGAAAGCTGTGTTTCCAACAGTCGTGGCAAAGAAAAAACTCTTCTTCCGACCCCCTGATGAAGTTTAAATAATTAACTGCTTCCCTGCTTGTTTGTCACCCAGCTTTCCCAGCTGCCCTTGAGGGTCCAAACGCGTCAACGTTAACCCTTTATCGTAATCTATGAACCCTTAATGGCTTGACACCGAACCAACCACTCCAAATACTCTCGTTGACTTGAATTACCGTATCTAGTCATGTTAACCCTTGGCTGGCCCAATGGTGCTGGAAACAAGACCACGTCCAATGGGCGAACCCAATTGGGAAGATTAACAGTTTCTTTTCTGCAGCTTATCAAGACGGGGCCAACTTCCCAGATGCCCTTGAAGGGGGGAGGGTTGAAAGTTTGCATTAACCCTTTGGTTCCCACCAAGCTGGGTTCTCTAGGTATTGGTTCAACCCTAGCGAAAGAGGCTGAACCAATATTCCCAGCTGCCCTTGGAGGGGAAAATCTCTGCGTCGAAGAGCGTTAACCCCTTCAAGGGCAGCTACGGTGTCGCTGACGGCGGCGTTGCTGGCCATGAAGGCCACTCTTGGGGAATGGTGGTGGTGGTGGGGGGGGAGCCTTGGTCGGCTTGCAGTAGCAGACCCCTATCACACCTTCGCTTAACAAGTGTGTGTGTGCATGAGATGTGTGTCTCTTCTCCTCCCCTTTCAGCCCAGGTCTGAGGCTGAGCCGGTGCTTTCCTCCCCTCCCATTGTCTGTATAGCACAGTGAGTTAATGCAGAATCCCAGCCCTGCTCTCTGCAGCCAG
Organism: Staurois parvus; assembly: GCF_062004578.1. Classification (NCBI taxonomy): domain Eukaryota; kingdom Metazoa; phylum Chordata; class Amphibia; order Anura; family Ranidae; genus Staurois; species Staurois parvus. The sequence continues at coordinate 714,894 of NW_028318800.1, forward strand.
CTCTCCCTCCCTCCCTGTGTCTCTGCACCCCTCCGGAGTATCGATGTGATTGTCTCCCCCTCTCTCTCTTTCCCTCCCCGGCCAGGGCTCTGCAGCTGTCTCTGTACTGGGGAAAGGTGGAATCAGCATCCAGCATCACCGACCGCAGCATCAGCACCACTTGCAGCATCCTGAGTGTATCAGGGTAAGTCCCATCCTCCTCCCCAATGATAGCTGCGTCACCTCTGAGGTTGTGTTATCCTGGGGTACCCCTCCACCCCCCCCACCTTTTCCCTCCCAAGGCCTGCGCTAGCCACGGTTGGGGGGGGGGATGCTCTGCAGTCGTTCAGCTTGTACCTAGTGCCCTGTTGCTATGAGCTGGTGCAGTGCAATGTCTGGTGACTGCAGTGTGGACAAGATACTCTGCAGCATTGACAATCTATCCCCCCCACCCCACCCCCTCCATCCAACCCAAGCAACTGTCTACCAACTTTTGGGAATTGCATAGGAAGCCCCAATCACTTACAGGGCTTTGCAGCAGTGACCTTAAGTGCGCTTGCTATGGGGGGTATATTGCATCCATAGCAAGGATGGATAGATGATGATTGCTACAGGTTGCAATGGCCAGGCGCATCATTACTGCAGAGAAATCAACCTGTGGCTGAGCATGCTGGGATTTGTAGTTCTACAACTGTTACCCCCCCCCCCCCACCTTCCCCAGCTCATAGGAAAATTAGTGGAATGCATACCCTATTCCTTTTTTTTGGTTGCATCCCCAGCCATGCTGGGACTTGTAGTCCTGAACAGCTACAGGTTGCTTGCAATTTCTACCAAAGCAGGGCTTGTTTAATGAGCAGAGCAATGATGGCGTGTATAGTTCTGTAGCTGCAAAGGCACCAAAGAGTTGTCACCTTTCTTCAGGTTACAGCGGGTGGAACTAATGAAAGATCGTTGCTGGTTGGCCGACATGGTTTTCTGCATTTTGTACATTTCTTATCTTCCCTTTTTTTTGCCTTATGCCAACCTTTATGTCTTGTTTGCCCCCCCACCCCCCAGGGTATGTATGGGAGACGTGAGCGATGGGTTCAGCGGAGTGTCTGCAGATTGTGTTTCAGGCAGCGTCTTGTCTGCATCATTAGACTTAGGTCGGTGCATGTTGCCCAGGTGAATTCCTGCGACAGGTTATACTAGGGGAGATGGAGGGGGGTTGTAGGATCTTTGTTGTAAAAGGCCACCTGCTATGAGGTGACGACTGTCTGGCCGTGACGCTTGCTGGAGATTTGGGAACATAGGTTTGTGTATTTATTACAGACATGACAGCATAGTAAAGACATTTGCACCTAGGGCACTGTATAATCATTGCAGGGTCTTGGCGCGGTCACATAAGTGATGTCACACTTTAGACACGCGGTCATCACATTTATACCCCCCCTCGTCGTCTGTAAAAGGTTAGCAAGCTGAAGGCAGGGGTGACATTCTGGGGTTATGTAAACTGTGTCTGGCTGGGATCAAACATCACCAACAGTCCTCATGTGGAGGAACTGTTTAGCTCTGGTGTTTGTGGACCCATGAAGGCCATTAACAGTTCTTCCTATGATGCTAACATGTTCTGTAGTGCTGTACTGTAATAGGTGGCATGAAATACTAAGGAATGGTAGAGGTGTCCATAGATGGCATGAAATACTAAGGAATGGTAGAGGTGTCCACAGGTGACATGGAATACTAAGGAATTGTAGAGGTGTCCATAGGTGGCATGAAATACTAAGGAATGGTAGAGGTGTCCATAGGTGACATGTAATACTAAGGAATGGTAGAGGTGTCCATAGGCGGCATGTAATACTAAGGAATGGTAGAGGTGTTCATAGAGAGCATGGAATACTAAGGAATGGTAGAGGTGCCCATAGGTGGCATGGAATACTAAGGAATAGTAGTAATATCCATAGGTGACATGGAATACTAAGGAATGGTAGAAGTGTTCATAGGGGGCATGGAATACTAAGGAATGGTAGAAGTGTTCATAGAGGACATGGAATACTAAGGAATGGTAGAGGTGCCCATAGGTGGCATGGAATACTAAGGAATAGTAGTGATATCCATAGGTGGCATGGAATACTAAGGAATGGTAGAAGTGTTCATATGGGGCATGGAATACTAAGGAATGGTAGAGGTGTCCATAGGTGGCATGGAATACTACAGAATGGTAGAGGTGTCCATAGGGGGCATGAAATACTAAGGAATGGTAGAAGTGTCCATAGGTGGCATGGAATACTACAGAATGGTAGAGATGTCCATAGGTGGCATGGAGTACTAAGGAATGGTAGAGGTGTCCATAGGTGGCATGTAATACTAAGGAATGGTAGAGGTGTTCATAGAGGGCATGGAATATGAAGGAATGGTAGAGGTGCTCATAGGTGGCATGGAATACTAAGGAATAGTAGTGATATCCATAGGTGGCATGGAATACTAAGGAATGGTAGAAGTGTCCATAGGTGGCTTGGAATACTAAGGGATGGTAGAGATGTCCAGAGGTGGCATGGAATACTAACGAATGGTAGTAATATCGATAGGTGGCATGGAATACTAAGGGATGGTAGAGATGTCCATAGGTGTCATATAATATACTAAGAAATGGTAGAAGTGTCCATAGGTAGCATGGAATACTAAGCAATGGTAGGGGTGTTCATAGGGGGCATGTAATACTAAGGAATGGTAGAGGTGTCCATAGGTGGTTTGGAATACTAAGGAATGGTGTCCACAGGTGGCATGAAATACTAAGGAATGGTAGAGGTGTCCATAGGTGACATGGAATACTAAGCAATGGTAGGGGTGTTCATAGGTGGCACGGAATACTAAGGAATGGTAGAGGTGTCCATAGATGGCATGGAATGCTAAGGAATGGTAGAGGTGTCCTTAGGTAGCATGCAGTACTAAGGAATGGTAGAGGTGTCCGTAGGTAGCATGTAGTACTAAGGAATGGTAGAGGTGTCCTTAGGTGGCATGCAGTACTAAGGAATGGTAGAGGTGTCCATAGGTGGCATGCAGTACTAAGGAATGGTAGCGATATCCATAGGTGGCATGTAATACTGAAGAATGGTAGAGATATCCATAAATAGCATGGAATACTAAGGAATGTCAGTGAAATCCATAGGTGGCTTGCAACACTAAGGGATGGTAGAGGTGCCCATAGGTGGCATATGAAATACTAAGGAATGGTAGAGGTGTCCATAGCTGGCATGGAACACTACGGAACAGTAGAGATGTCCTATGGTGACATGGAATACCAAGGAATGGTTGAAGTGTCCAAAGGTGGCATGGAATACTACGGAATGGTAGAGGTGTCCATAGGTGGCATGGAATACTACAGAACAGTAGAGATGTCCTGTGGTGACATGGAATACCAAGGAATGGTTGAAGTGTCCAAAGGTGGCATGGAATACTATAGAACAGTAGAGGTCTCCTTTGGTGGCATGTAATGCTAACAAATGGTAAAGGTGTCCATAGGTGGCATGGAATAATATGGAATGGTAGAGGTGTCCATAGGTGGCATGGAATACTATGGAATGGTAGAAGTGTCCATAGGTGGCATGGAATACTAAGGAACGGTAGAGGTGTTCATAGAGGGCATGGAATACTAAAGAACGGTAGAGGTGTCCATAGGTGGCATGGAATACTAAGGAACGGTAGAGGTGTCCATAGGTGGCATGGAATACTAAGGAACGGTAGAGGTGTTCATAGAGAGCATGGAATACTACGGAATGGTAGAGGTGTCCATAGGTGGCATGGAATACTACGGAATGGTAGAGGTGTCCATAGGTGGCATGGAATACTACGGAATGGTACAGGTGTCCATAGGTGGCAAGGAATACCATGGAATGATAGAGATACCCATAGGTGACATGGAACACTAAGCAATGGTAGACGTGTTAATAGGTGGCATGGATTACTAAGGAATAGTAGAGAAATCCATAGATGGGATGGAGACCTATGGAATGGTAGTAAGGTGGCAAGGTGGTAAGGTTGCATATGAAATACTAAGGAATGGTAGAGGTGTCCATAGGTGGCATATAGAATACTAAGGAATGGGAGAGGTGTCCATAGGTGGCATGGAATACAACGGAATGGTAGAGGTGTCCATAGGTGGCATGGAATACTAAGGAATGGTAGAGGTGTCCATAGGTGGCATGGAATACTACAGAATGGTAGAGGTGTCCATAGGGGGCATGAAATACTAAGGAATGGTAGAAGTGTCCATAGGTGGCATGGAATACTACAGAATGGTAGAGATGTCCATAGGTGGCATGGAATACTACAGAATGGTAGAGATGTCCATAGGTGGCATGGAGTACTAAGGAATGGTAGAGATGTCCATAGGTGGCATGTAATACTAAGGAATAGTAGAGAAATCCATAGATGGGATGGAGACCTATGGAATGGTAGAAGTGTCCATAGGTGGTAAGGTATACCAAAGGATGGTAGAGGTGTCCATAGGTGAAGTTGGCCAAATCTTTACTTAAAATACATAGACCTGATTACCTGTGTCTATGTTTTACTTTTTGAGATGCATTTTTTGGGGCAAGAAAAACTTGTTTTACATTGGATTTCGGTCTTTGCTATGCAATAAGGTCTGCTTGGGGCACTAGGGTTTCTGGGTATGCTCAGGACTGCTCTAGCTATTGGAGGCTGTATGATCTGAGCAAGAAGTACTGTAGTGACTGGCCTCAGGTGATACACAGAGATGAACCAAATCCTCCTACATAGGTTGTACCTGTTTATCTGCAGCTCCATCATCCCTACAGCTGTTCAAAGTACAGAATATACACAGCACTACTTAGCTTCAGTAGGCAGGGGGCAGGGATCTGATGCCACACACTGAGCAGCATAGAGCAGGGAGCTGAGTGTAATCTGAGACCAGAGTTAAGGGAATGCTCATACCTCCCACTACACAGTCTTACAAGAAAACATGTATAGCTGAGTCAAGTACCTGCTTTGTACTTTGTACAGAAGCATAGGCGGGGTTATCTCCCGGGCTTGGCAGGTTTCGACATAGACTGTCAGAAGTGACTCAGGCAGAGAGCAGAGGAATGAGAGAGCAGGTAGGAAGCACACTAGATGCTTTAAATTGAGCCAAGTACACGCTACAGAAGGATATACTTTGTTCATTTTTTAATTTCAGAGGTTAACATCCACTTTAAAGGGTCATTATGAGGGTAAGGGGTTAGTATAATGGCCAGGTGACTAGCATTTTTAAGAAAGGTCTCCTTTAAGATGATGGTATATGCCAGGGAAGTGGGTTAAAAGTTAACACTTAACTCTAGGAAGATATTAAAGCATCCTGTAATAATTAAACTAGTATTGAACCCTCAGTTTTTTAAGTTTTTTTTAACACATTGAGTGCAATACAATCAACATTCCCCAGTAAACCCTCTTAAAATTCTTACCCCCAGTGTCAGTGCCCCATCATTGGTATCAGTGGGAGGAATAGTGCCCCATCATTGGTATCAGTGGGAAGAATAATGCCCCATCATTGGTATCAGTGGGAGGAATAGTGCCCCATCATTGGTATCAGTGGGAGGAATAGTGCCCCATCATTGGTATCAGTGGGGGGAATAGTGCCCCATCATTGGTATCAGTGGGAGGAATAGTGCCCCATTATTGGTGTCAGTGGGAGGAATAGTGCCCCATCATTGGTGTCAGTGGGAGGAATAGTGCCCCATCATTGGTATCAGTGGGAGGAATAGTGCCCCATCATTGGTGTCAGTGGAAGGAATAGTGCCCCATCATTGGTATCAGTGGGAGGAATAGTGCCCCATCATTGGTATCAGTGGAAGGAATAGTGCCCCATCATTGGTATCAGTGGGAGGAATAGTGCCCCATCATTGGTCTCAGTGGGAGGAATAGTGCCCCATCATTGGTCTCAGTGGGAGGAATAGTGCTCCATCATTGGTGTCAGTGGGAGGAATAGTGCCCCATCATTGGTGTCAGTGGGATGAATAGTGCCCCATCATTGGTATCAGTGGGAGGAATAGTACCCCATCATTGGTATCAGTAGGAGGAATAGTGACCCATCATTGGTATCAGTGGGAGGAATAGTGCTCCATCATTGGTGTCAGTGGGAGGAATAGTGCTCCATCATTGGTATCAGTGGGAGGAATAGTGTCCCATCATTGGTATCAGTAGGAGGAATAGTGACCCATCATTGGTATCAGTGGGAGGAATAGTGCCCCATCATTGGTGTTAGTGGGAGGAATAGTGTCCCATCATTGGTATCAGTGGGAGGAATAGTGTCCAATCATTGGTGTTAGTGGGAGGAATAGTGCTCCATCATTGGTGTCAGTGGGAGGAATAGTGCCCCATCATTGGTGTCAGTGGGAGGAATAGTGTCCCATCATTGGTATCAGTGGGAGGGATAGTGTCCAATCATTGGTGTTAGTGGGAGGAATAGTGCTCCATCATTGGTGTCAGTGGGAGGAATAGTGCCCCATCATTGGTTTCAGTGGGAGGAATAGTGTCCCATCATTGGTGTTAGTGGGAGGAATAGTGCTCCATCATTGGTGTCAGTGGGAGGAATAGTGTCCCATCATTGGTGTTAGTGGGAGGAGTAGAGCCCCATCATTGGTGTCGGTGGGAGGAATAGTGCCTCATCATTGGTGTCGGTGGGAGGAGTAGTGCCTCATCATTGGTGTCGGTGGGAGGAGTAGTGCCCCATCATTGGTGTCGGTGGGAGGAGTAGTGTCCCATCATTGGTATCAGTGGGAGGAATAGTGCCCCATCATTGGTATCAGTGGGAGGAATAGTGCCCCATCATTGGTATCAGTGGGAGGAATAGTGCCCCATCATTGGTGTCAGTGGGAGGAATAGTGCCCCATCATTGGTATCAGTGGGAGGAATAGTGCCCCATCATTGGTATCAGTGGGAGGAATAGTGTCCCATCATTGGTATCAGTGGGAGGAGTAGAGCCCCATCATTGGTGTCGGTGGGAGGAGTAGTGCCCCATCATTTGTGTCAGTGGGAGGAATAGTGCCCCATCATTGGTGTCAGTGGGAGGAATAGTGCCCCATCATTGGTATCAGTGGGAGGAATAGTGCCCCATCATTGGTGTCAGTGGGAGGAATAGTGCCCCATCATCGGTATCAGTGGGAGGAATAGTGCCCCATCATTGGTATCAGTGGGAGGAATAGTGCCCCATCATTGGTATCAGTGGGAGGAATAGTGCCCCATCATTGGTATCAGTGGGAGGAATAGTGCCCCATCATTGGTATCAGTGGGAGGAATAGTGCCCCATCATTGGTATCAGTGGGAGGAATAGTGCCCCATCATTGGTGTCAGTGGGAGGAATAGTGCTCCATCATTGGTATCAGTGGGAGGAATAGTGTCCCATCATTGGTATCAGTAGGAGGAATAGTGCCCCATCATTGGTATCAGTGGGAGGAATAGTGCCCCATCATTGGTGTCAGTGGGAGGAGTAGTGCCCCATCATTGGTATCAGTGGGAGGAATAGTGCCCCATCATTGGTATCAGTGGGAGGAATAGTGCTCCATCATTGGTATCAGTGGGAGGAATAGTGTCCCATCATTGGTATCAGTGGGAGGAATAGTGTCCCATCATTGGTATCAGTGGGAGGAGTAGAGCCCCATCATTGGTGTCGGTGGGAGGAATAGTGTCCCATCATTGGTATCAGTGGGAGGAATAGTGCCCCATCATTGGTATCAGTGGGAAGAAGCAGGTGCCGAGCAGGTGACCTCCTGTGTTCAAGATGCAGCAGGGCAGCCGCCTGGCACAGGACCCGGAAGCCAGACTCCATTATGAAGAAGCCATTGGTTCCTTTGCTAGGACATTCCGGCTCCCATTGATGAGACCATATCCTGCCCAGCTACTCGGCAGAGTCACACGTGACCAGCGCCCTATAACATGGTACCAGTCTATGTGTGTTACGCAGAGTGTGGTTTCTGCGCAGCGGCCCCTTTAATCCTTCTGGGAATAAAGTCGTTAGAAAATAAGAGTGGGGAAAATGGATCTTCTGGCTGCTTAGTGACAGTTTATTTTATGGCCCGGCACTCTCCCAGGTGCGATGGTTTATTGCAGCCTTTACGCTAAATGCATTAAACAATCAGTTAGAAGGAGCAGCGCGATGGTAGTGCCTGGCAGAGCGGGGCCCAGGTACACCGCATCGTCCTGTTGTGTTCTTCCTGAGGCTTAAAGCCCAATGGAGTTCTCCGTATCGATTATTGGAATGCAGTCAGGTTGCATATACAGTAATAAATAGGCTGCTCTTGTTTTCTTTTCTTTTTTTTTTTTTTTTTTTGCAATTGCTAAGTGCTGCAGCAAAGATACGTTGTGTGTTGGTGAGTCGGACCAAGGCGCGGACACCTAGTCTGATACCCTCCCCCGCACACTGCTCAGTGCAGGGGATTGGAGTAGTGTGCATCCTGGTTTATTGGACGCTGCTCTAATACACAACGCAGTCTCCTGGGGCCTGATACCCCCCCCCCCCGCACGCTGCTTAATGAGTGAGAATGGATGTAAAATGAGGTAATTTTACATCCATATCTTCCACCTTGGATTAATGTAACCATACCTGTGGGATCCCTTTAGAAGATTGGCATCACTGTAGTAGACACACCGACTCCACTGATCTCCACTGGCTTCCGGGTCCTATGCCAGGCGGCTGCCCTGCTGCATGGTGAACACAGGAGGTCACCTGCTTGGAACCTGCTTCTTGCCACTGACACCAATGATGGGACACTATTCCTCCCACTGACACCAATGATGGGGCACTATTCCTCCCACTGACACCAATGATGGGGCACTATTCCTTCCACTGATACCAATGATGGGGCACTATTCCTCCCACTGATACCAATGATGGGGCACTATTCCTCCCACTGATACCAATGATGGGGCACTATTCCTCCCACTGATACCAATGATGGGGCACTATTCCTCCCACTGACACCAATGATGGGACACTATTCCTCCCACTGACACCAATGATGGGACACTATTCCTCCCACTGACACCAATGATGGGGCACTATTCCTTCCACTGATACCAATGATGGGGCACTATTCCTCCCACTGACACCAATGATGGGGCACTATTCCTCCCACTGATACTATTGATAGGAAACTATTCCTCCCACTGATACCAACGATGGGGCACTATTCCTCCCACCGATACTAATGATGGGGAACTATTCCTCCCACTGATACCAATGATGGGGAACTATTCCTTCCACTGACACCAATGATGGGGCACTATTCCTCCCACTGACACCAATGATGGGGAACTATTCCTTCCACTGACACCAATGATGGGGCACTATTCCTCCCACTGACACCAATGATGGGGCACTATTCCTTCCACTGATACCAATAATGGGGCACTATTCCTTCCACTGACACCAATGATGGGGCACTATTCCTTCCACTGATACCAATGATGGGGAATTATTCCTTCCACCGATACCAATGATGGGGCACTATATCTACCACTGATACCAATGATGGGGAACTATTCCTTCCACTGATACCAATGATGGGGAACTATTCCTTCCACTGATACCAATGATAGAACATTATTCCTCCCACTGACACCAATGATGGGGCACTATTCCTTCCACTGATACCAATGATAGGGCATTATTCCTCCCACCGATACCAATGATAGGGCATTATTCCTCCCACCGATACCAATGATAGGGCATTATTCCTCCTACTGACACCATTTATGGGGCATTATTCCTCCCACCGACACCAATGATGGGGCACTATTCCTTCCACTGATACCAATGATAGGGCACTTTTCCTCCCACTGATACCAATGATAGGGCACTATTCCTCCCACTGATACCAATTATGGGGCGCTATTCCTCCCACTGACACCAATGATGGGGCACTATTCTTTCTACTGACACCAACAATGGGCGTTATTCCTCCTACTGGCACCAATGATGGGGCACTATTCCTCCCACTAATACAATGGATGGGGTGTTATTCTCAACACTGACATCAATGATGGGACACTATTCCTCCCACTGACACCAATGATGGAGCACTATTCCTCCCACTGACACCAATGATGGAGCACTATTCCTCCCACTGACACCAATGATGGGGCACTATTCCTCCCACTGATACCAATGATGGGGCACTATTCCTCCCACTGATACCAATGATGGGGCACTATTCCTCCCACTGATACCAATGATGGGGCACTATTCCTCCCACTGACACCAGTGATGGGGCACTATTCCTCCCACTGATACCAATGATGGGGCACTATTCCTCCCACTGACACCAATGATGGGGCACTATTCCTCCCACTGACACCAATGATGGAGCACTATTCCTCCCACTGACACCAATGATGGAGCACTATTCCTCCCACTGACACCAATGATGGGGCACTATTCCTCCCACTGACACCAAAGATGGAGCACTATTCCTCCCACTGACACCAATGATGGGGCACTATTCCTCCCACTGATACCAATGATGGGGCACTATTCCTCCCACTGATACCAATGATGTGGCACTATACCTCCCACTGATACCAATGATGGGGCTTTATTCCTCCCACTGATACCAATGATGGGGCACTATTCCTCCCACTGACCTTAATGATGGGGCACTATTCCTCCCACTGATACCAATGATGGGGCACTATTCCTCCCACTGATACCAATGATGGGGCACTATTCCTCCCACTGATACCAATGATGGGACACTATTCCTCCCACTGATACCAATGATGGGGCACTATTCCCCCCACTAATACCAATGATGGGGCACTATACCTTCCACTGATACCAATGATGGGGCACTATTCCTCCCACTGATACCAATGATGGGGCACTATACCTCCCACTGATAGCAATGATGGGGCACTATACCTCCCACTGACACCAATGATGGGGCACTATACCTCCCACTGACACCAATGATGGGGCACTATTCCTCCCACTGATACCAATGATGGGGCACTATACCTCCCACTGACACCAATGATGGGGCACTATTCCTCCCACTCACACCAACTATGTTACCATTCCTTCCACTGACACCAATGCTGGTGATTGGAGCAGTGGTGGTGGTGTGCGGAGGTGGTGGCGGTGGTGGGGGGAGGGGGTGTTGACCGTTGTTTTAACACACCAACAGCAGCCCAGGTCTCCAGTGGTGTACCACGTCCCCCCCAGTACACCGCTCCAATTGTTAGGAATCTCAATTTAGGCCAACTCCCTCCATGCAATCATCCAGTTCAAAGTACTTTGGGAATAATGCGATTCAGACACCTAGATGTGTGATGCAAAATTCAACTTCTTTATTACTGATCAAGCTTTAGGTAACAAATGATAACACTGTATGTTCCAGGCGGTGTTTCCATAAAGCACCAATCAGAATACAGAAAAGAGATCTCATTAAACCGCTCTATGGCGCGTCATAACAAAAATGCAACACGGCAGTAACTTCTGCAATTTCTCAAAACAAGAAACGTGCATGGAGAACAGCATTCAAATCCCACGGGAACATCTTGTATGTAAAATAAACCAGTTAGTAGGCACCACGAAGCAAAAAGCGAGTTAACTATTAACCCTTTCATCAATCAAGAGCAGCATTTTTATTACTGCGCATGCAGACTGCGTGTGTTCGAGTAGAACATAAAGAAAGTTCGATCAATTTTGCTTTAAAAGAAGTCGTCTCCCTTTGATGTGTCTAAATGTGTTCCTGTCCCCAGTGGGCAGAGTACACCAGAGTTCCATGGATCCATAGGGCTCCTCCAATGGTTGCTAGGGGTTCCATGAGAAATTAGAAAAATGAGAAAGTTCCCACTGACACCAATGATCTTGTTATGTCTCTGTAAGGGGGGATTTTTTTCAGTGACCACCAATGTAAGGAGCAATCTTCGCACCCTAGTGAACATCACTCTAATTTACAGTAAACTGTAGATATAGTAATTATTAGCAGGGGTTCCTTGAGATTATAAAGTTATTGTAAGGGCTCCTCCATGTTAATGTAGAGCTACCCCATTGGGGGCCGCTGGATTTTATTGGGTACCCCTAAGCTGCACAGCCAGGCAACACACATTTTTCCACATCTTCCCTCACAGAGTCAGTAAAACAGTCCGTGAGCTTTTTTTTTGCTGTTTTTTTGTTGTTTTTATTGAGCGCTTAACAACTTGGATGGGGATTAGGGGTATATGGGATGCCCAAGGAACTGCAAAACTTGAGGATAGACTCCTTAGGAATTTGTACACTGTGAAAAAAATATGGATCAGAAAAATAGCGCTGTCTCTTTAAAGAGCATGAAGTCCCTTTGATGTACCTCCTCAGACCCTGGATGAATCCTTCCTCCTTCACCTGGCTGCACTGAGGGTATTCCTGGGCAAGGAATTCCAAGATCGGCCAATTAAGTACTCCCGGATGAGGACAAGTTGGGTCTTGTACCTGATCACCCTCTCCCTTTCTCTGGACCAGGAAGTGTAGCATGAAGTCCCTTTGATGTACCTCCTCAGTCCCTGGATGAATCCTTCCTCCTTCACCTGGCTGCACTGAGGGTATTCCTGGGCAAGGAATTCCAAGATCTGCCAATTAAGTTGTCCCAGATGAGGACAAGTTGGGTCTTGTACCTGATCACCTCTTCCTTTCTGTGGACCAGGAGGTGTAGAAGTACTCACACTGTCCTGTACTTTTGGCTTGGTGGGTGGGCTGCTTTCAGACCTTATGCTGAGCTGGCTTCTTCTTGGCTGACAAGTTGTCCTCCCCAGGAGACTTGGCACAGTGGAGATCCTTCTGTCCAGCAACGAGCCTGTAGGTAGGTTCCCCTCCCTGGGGCTCCTTCCCAGGGTCCACTCTCCAGCACCTTCCTTCAGTCCATCTTCCCCCCAACTCCCCTGCTGTACAGGCTCTGTCATATTTAAGGGTTATCCTTGGCCACCATGTCTATCCTCCTGTCTGGGAATTGGCCAAGTTCCGATAAACATGCAAATCTGGGCCTCCTCCCCTCCTCCAGAAAGTGCCAGAAGTTTCTGATAGGGTGGGAGGGCTTCAGAAGCCCTAACCTGTAGAGCCTCCCAGCCTGTCATGAGGTGAACCCACTACCTCACTCCCAGGCTGACTCATTCCCAGACTTCTACTAAGCTTCTAACTAAAAAAAAACAAACCTATCTATCTAGAGGGCACTACATTAAAAAGGTTGAGAGAGGCTGGTAAAGAGTGAGATTACCGGGGGAGTGGAGACTTAGGAATATTTCCTCCTGCCTGCAGCAGACTGATGGCATCGTCTGAGCCTAGGAAAAGGTTACTTGACTGAGGCTTAATGAATGTTGGTAATGGTAAAAGTTGAGCTTCTCTGGGAAATCAATGTAATTGCTGTAATCTTATGGGGTCACAAAGCCAGAAGGAGCGTGCTGCAAGTGAAAATTAGAATTCCTTCTTATGGTGTTTTGTCCTGTATCAAAGACTAGGAGTACCAAAGCCAAAGCATTCTCAGAAGAGAGGTCACCAATGGCAGCCTCCTGGCTTCTCTCATGACCTGTTCCCTTTAAATTCCTGTTACCGTTGCCTGATGTTGTCCTGTTTTGTCCTCCAGGAACAAGATGGACCTCTCTTTGCCTGAAAAATTCTTCCAGGTGGACCTCCTAAGGGAGCTCCTGCTCAACGGCAGCTTCAACGACAGTCTGTTCAGCAACACCAGTGACCGCTTCCTCCCGTTTGGCGTCCAGGTCACCATTGTGGTGGTGTACCTCATCGTCTGTGTGGTGGGGCTTGTGGGAAACTGTGCCGTCATGTATGTCATCATCAGGTAAGGTTCTGCTTCATATACATTAGCTGGCCATAGCAGCACAGTCTTAAAATGAATCTGTACTCAAATGTTACCTGTCGTGCTGTAATGGATACCTAACGAATTACAGGGCTGTAATAATTACCTTTCCTGGAGAAAATGCTGCTCTGGGCTCTCACCAGTGCTGATCACATGACCAAAAGTCTAGGTTGCATGACCTCTACTGAAGAGGTAGATCAGCCAAGTCAAAAAAAGAGTGACTGTCCCAGAAAATCCAGACCAGCTGGCAAATATGATGTACTGCAATATTATCATGGGGCCCTCATGAACCTGGGGCCCCTGGGCAGTGTCAGAAGGGCACAATATTGGGATCAGGAGGGCACAGTATAGGTTCTGGGATGCTGCTTGGGCTATCCCGGGATAGCTTAGTAAAAATAGTGACTGTCCTGGCAAATCCAGACCAGTCGGCAAGTATGATGTAATGCAATATTATCATCGGGCCCCCATGTACCTGGGGCCCCTGGGCACTGTCAGGAGGGCACAATATTGGGATCAGGAGGGCACAGTACTGGTTCTGGGATGCTGCCCGGGCCATCCCGGGACAGTTTAGTAAAAAGAGTGAATGTCCCGGTAATCTGGGCCAGTTGGCAAGTATGATGTAATGCAATATTATCATGGGGCCCTCATGAACCTGGGGCCCCTGGGCAGTGATCGGAGGGCACAATATTGGGATCAAGAGGGCACAGTACAGGTTTTAGGATGCTGCCCGGTCCATTCCGGGACAGTTTAGTAAAAAGAGTGAATGTCCCGGTAATCTGGGCCAGTTGGCAAGTATGATGTAATGCAATATTATCATGGGGCCCTCATGAACCTGGGGCCCCTGGGCAGTGTTCGGAGGGCACAATATTGGGATCAAGAGGGCACAGTACAGGTTTTAGGATGCTGCCCGGTCCATTCCGGGACAGTTTAGTAAAAAGAGTGAATGTCCCGGTAATCTGGGCCAGTTGGCAAGTATGATGTAATGCAATATTATCATGGGGCCCTCATGAACCTGGGGCCCCTGGGCAGTGATCGGAGGGCACAATACTGGGATCAAGAGGGCACAATACTAGGATCAGGAGGGCAGAGTACAGATTCTGGGATGCTGCCTGGGCCATCCCAGGACAGCTTAGTAAAAAAGAGTGACTGTTCCAGCAAATCCGGGTCAGTTGGCAAGTATGATGTAATGCAATATTATCATGGGGCCCCCATGTACCTGGGGCCCCTGGAAAGTGTCAGGAGGGCACAATAATCGGGTCAGGAGGGTACAGTACACGTTCTGGGATGCTGCCCAGGCCATCCCGGGACAGATTGGTAAGAAGAGTGACTGTCCAGGCAAATCCGGGCCAGTTGGCAAGTATGATGTAAAGCAATATTATCATGGGGCCCCCATGTATCTGGGATCCTGGGCAGTGTTCGGAGGGCACAATACTGGGATCAGGAGGGCACAGTACAGGTTCTGGGATGCTGCCCTGTCCGTCCCGGGACAGCTTAGTAAAAAGGGTGACTGTCCCAGTAAATCCGGGACAGTTGGCAAGTATGATGTAATGCACTATTATCATGGGGTCCCCATGCACCTGGGGCCCCTGGGCAGTTTCCAGGGGTGCCCATGCATAAGACAGCCCTGTGACCGTCACTGAAAGGAGCCCTTGAGCTTCATAATCCCCCAATCAAGGTACCTATCACAGGACATCTACTCTTAAAGCAGTGTTAAACCCAAAATCAAAAATGTGATATTTTGCAGCTTACCAATCATTACATGTGGTGGCTGCATTAGATTTCTTTTTTAGGCTTTTCCCCTCTGTTTTCACCTGGTGGTCTGGCCAGTAACTCACCTCCTTATTATAGAGCGCCCCCACTCTGGATTAAGGAGCACAGGGGACACCTTTGGACAGCAGCATTGTCAGGTTGGGGGGGAAAGAGTGTTAGATGTATTAGCAGATTTGAACACACTAACAAATTGAAGCCTGACTCCAGTGCACACTTTATAATCAGTTTCAGCTAACAGTTTTTTGTTTCCTTTCGGGATAAAGATTTTACATAAATGAATAAAAGCTGATCATTGTAAGCACCGCTGTCAGTGGTAAATGGTTTGTGTCATCTCTGTAACTGACACATCTGCAGGACACCGTGTTCTTTTAAAAAACTACAGACTTACTGGCTGGATCATCAGATGAAAATCAAGAAAAGAAAGCCTAAAAAGGAAACAAATGCAGCCATCACATCTAAGAATTGGCAAACGGCAATATAAAAAATGTTTGCTTTTGCATTTAATACTGCTTTAAAGTGTTACTGAACCCACAAAAGTATAATGAGTCTGTAGATGCAGTAAAGCATGCTTGTTATACTCACTGTGAAACCTAAGGGGTTAATCCTCTGCATTGTGTGAAATAGCTGTATGATCCTGTCTTCTCTGATCCTCCCCTTCTTCTACTGTCCCCAATCCATCTGCTGATAGAACAGAGCCTTCAAGGCAAGCTGCACATGCACAGTTTGGTGTGTATTGCTAGAGAGAGTTTTTTTTTTCTTGGGGGTGTGCATGTGATCAGCACAGGGCCAATCAGCACTGTCCAGACAGAGGACCTGGGGTTATGCAGCCTCATAGGACAATCACGGGAGAATTAAAACTCCTCCTACAAGCTTTAACCAGTGCTCTGCTGGACGCTGATAGAAGTCACAAGACTGTGATTTACTGATTAGAAAAGGTATTTAGCAGTTTATATTTACTAAAATAATTGCATTTCCATGATGTGTGTACTGCGGGAGATCAGATATAGTGAATGCAGGGTCCGGGGAGAGCAGATATAGTGAATGCAGGGTCCGGGGAGAGCGGATATAGTGAATGCAGGGTCCGGGGAGAGCGGATATAGTGAATGCAGGGTCCGGGGAGAGCGGATATAGTGAATGCAGGGTCCGGGGAGACCAGATATAGTGAATGCAGGGTCCAAGGAGAGCGGATATAGTGAATGCAGGGTCCGGGGAGAGCAGATATAGTGAATCCAGGGTCTAGGGAGACCAGATATAGTGAATGTAGGGTCCGGGGAGACCAGATATAGTGAATGCGGGGTCCAGGGAGACCGGATATAGTGAATGCGGGGTCCAGGGAGACCGGATATAGTGAATGCGGGGTCCGGGGAGACCGGATATAGTGAATGTGGGGTCTGGGGAGACCAGATATAGTGAATGTGGGGTCTGGGGAGACCAGATATAGTGAATGCGGGGTCTGGGGAGAGCGGATATAGTGAATGCGGGGTCTGGGAAGACCGGATATAGTGAATACGGGGTCCGGGGAGACCGGATATAGTGAATGCAGGGTCCGGGGAGACCGGATATAGTGAATGCAGGGTCCCGGGAGACCAGATATAGTGAATGCAGGGTCCGGGGAAAGCGGATATAGTGAATGCAGGGTCCGGGGAGACCAAGTATAGTGAATGCAGGGTCCTGGGAGACTAGATATAGTGAATGCAGGGACCGGGGAATGTGGATATAGTAAATGCAGGGTCCTGGGAGACCGCATATTGTAAATGCCGGGTCTGGGGTTTAGTGACACTTTCTGACGGGAGTGACTTTGGGTGGGAGGCCCATGGAACACAGCTGACATTGGAGAGGTGGGGAGACCCCTGTCTCAGCTCCCCATATCTTTATTATGTGTAAGTCACCCTGTGCCTGTTAGGAGTACAGGGTGATCTGTCCTAATATTGTGTAGACATGTCTAGGAGATAGGTGGGGTGGGGGGTTGTGGATTGTTTGGTGTTGTATGGCTGCATCCCATTGTTCTATTGTCTGTCTGGCTTGGGAGCAAACTATTATGGGATGTATGTGTTTATGTGTATTGGCTTGGTGGGGGGTGTCTCCAGCAGCCCTCCCTCCTGATGGGACTGTTTGCTGGTGTGAAGTTGGAATACCTGTGTGTTTCTTGTTACTAAATGTAGATTGCCCCTCCCTGTGTCATTATGCAGGGAGGGGGGACTGTCCCCTGACTGTATATATCTTGTATCTGTGTTGAAATAAACTAGTCTTGTTTGGTCGGCTGTGGTGTCTGTAGTCGGTGTTCAGGCTGGGAAGCGGTAGTCTAACGGAAGTATCCAAGCGCAGTTTGGGGTTTGGTTCTGTTACACACTTTAAAGTAACCACTTGTTATGAATGTAACTCCATTACAGTAGGAATTGTGGAATATGGTTTAGAGTTGAGGATTTGAGACGTATGGAAGTTCAGTTTTCCGTCAGTAACCATACTCACGGATGTGTACTGTGCTTTAGACTATTTATGACAGAGCCATTTACAACAGGGCCCATCAGAAGTTCCCATTCCCATATAGACCCTAGCTCAGGGGTGAGCAACTGTGGCCCTCCAGCTGTTGTAGAACTACAAGTCCCATGAGGCATTGCAAAACTGACAGTTACAAGCATGACTCCCAAAAGCAGAGGCATGATGGGACTTGTAGTTCACCAACAGCTGGAGGGCCACAGTTGCCCACCCCTGCCCTAGCTAGTGGGAGTCTATGATACTTCAGCTTTTTTTGGTCAAATGTATCTGAAGCTGGGCTGTGTTTTACTAAATGTGTCATCTTCCATGAATGCTTAGTACAGACATGAGATTTAATTCGAATTCTGGGGACGATAAGGCGTTCAGTACCACTCCCTCGTTCCATTCACAGTTTTATGTTTGTCAGACCTCACTGTCATCACAATGCCCCTTAGCACTTCTAAGTTCTGCAAAAAGTTTGCGAGGTTTAATTGTATTTCTAAATATGTGCCCTAAGTTGCAGCATGAGAAAAAAAAATACCCAGATTTTCCGCGGCAAAGTAAAATGGCATTGGGGGACTGTTTGCATGGAGAGGAGAAATCCCGCGGGCGCAAGGAATGCGGAGAGTGATATGGTAATAATAATGAGTAAGGTAGGGTACTTATTCCTCCCCCCCCCCCCAGCCAAAGGGGGATTTAGTCAAAAGCGCTCAAGTCCGTGAGCATCCCAGGACCACAGTAGCAGTCACTGGCTTGGGTGCAGCCCTCTAAAGATCGGGGAATCTTGAGTTTACTGGAAGAAAGCAAAGAAGGGGCGCACTCTCCTCGTGTATTACCGTGGCAAAAAGGAATTTATTTGAAAATGACAAAAAAGGAATTCTGAGGAAGGAAGTACGTCTCCCGAAACGCGTCGGCACACCCTGCTGTTAGAATACCAGGACTATCACATTGGTTCCTAGCCTGTTTTATGAATCTTGGTTTGTGAGTATATATTTTGTGTGAAGGGGGGGGGGGGTAAAATCCCCTGGAGGGTGAGTAGACATGATTTGGCATGATCAGTCATATTTTCAATACCAATGCCAAAATGATCACCGTTTCTGCCAGGGTGCGCAAACTTTTGAGTAGAGTTTAATGGCAATGCATGTCAAAAGCACCTAAAATGCTATGTACCCTAAACGCACACATGGGTGCAGGGGCGGACTGACAACTCATGGGACCCCCGGGCAATAGGGGATCATGGGGCCCCTGTGTCCTTGCCCACACTCAAAGCACACCCAAAAAAGCCTATAAAAGGTACCAGGGGCATTTCATTGGAGCCCCCTACTGACCCTGGGCCCTCGAGCAGTGCCCGAGTGCTCGAATGGTCAATCTGCCCCTGCACGGGTGTGAACCGGGCCAAGCTGCAAGGGAAGACTTGGTTACCTTCAAAACAAAAAAAAAAAAAGGTCGGGCTTTAACCGCTTGCCCACCGCCCTATATCAGAAATACCGCTACAGGGCTGCGCAAAATCACGTGTATATGTGTATATATATATATATATATATATACGTGATTTCGCATTTCCCGGTAGGGGGCACTTTCACGCGCCCTACCCGTGCCACTATTGGTGGCTTCAGCTATCGATCACCAAATCCCAGCCGGAGATTCCCCGCCGGGCCCACCTGCAAGGGTAGACTTGGTTACCTGCAAAGCATAGGGTCTCTTTACCGAGGCTGGGAATATAATTTTTAATTATGGGCAGCACAGTGGCTAAATGTTTAGCACTTCCGCCTGGCAGTACTCGGGTCGTCGGTTCAAATCCCAACCATGGCACCACCTGCCTGGAGTTTGCATGTTCTCCCTGTGCCTGGGACCTTAGATTGTACACCCCTTGAGGGTTAGGGACCTTAGATTGTACACCCCTTGAGGGTTAGGGACCTTAGATTGTACACCCCTTGAGGGTTAGGGACCTTAGATTGTATGCCCCCAGGGGCGGACTGACCATTTGGAAACTTGGGCATTGCCCGAGGGCCCGGGGTCAGTAGGGGGCCCCATGAGATGCCCTTGGTACCTTTTTCATAGGCTTTTTTGAGTTTGGGCAAGGATACAGGGGCCCCATTATCCCCTATTGCCTGGGGTCCCCATGAGTTGTCAGTCTGCCCCTGTACGCCCCTTGAGGGTTAGGGACTGGAGTTTGTATGTTCTCCCTGTGCCTGCGTGGGTTTTCTCCGGGTACTCCGTTTTCCTCCCACACTCCAAAGGCAGGCTGGTAGGTGAATTGGCTCCGGTCTAAATTGGCCCTAGTATGTGTATGTATGAATGTGAGTTAGGGACCTTAGATTGTACGCCCCTTGAGGGTTAGGGACCTTAGATTGTACGCCCCTTGAGGGTTAGGGACCTTAGATTGTACGCCCCTTGAGGGTTAGGGACCTTAGATTGTACGCCCCTTGAGGGTTAGGGACCTTAGATTGTACGCCCCTTGAGGGTTAGGGACCTTAGATTGTACGCCCCTCGAGGGCGGGGACTGATGTGAACGTACAATATATATATGTAAAGTGATGCGTAAATTGACGGCGCTATACGAGTACCATAAATAAATAAATAATCTGTTGATCTCAACCCGACAGGATTCTGAATTTTTGGCATTTTCAGAACATCAGGTAGGTTGCGTCCAATGGCGGCTGGTCTTTTCTCAGCTGTCCTTGTATGACGTAGGTCACCTGTGCGTCGTTCAGATTCCAGTACTCTGTGCAGACGCACGCACGGATCCAGGTAATATATTAATGCAGGAAATATAACTTGTCAGAGTGGCCAGTTACTATAGTAACAAAAAAAAGGGGGGGGGGGAATGGTGAGAGAAAAAAAGAGTGCATGAAATTGCTTGCTAGCTGTAAAATATATATTATTATGTAGATGTGGTAGGACCGGCGTCCTGCGGCGGGGAACTGGGTGGGATAATGCATATATACGCTCTGCCCAATCTTCTAACACAACATGCCGTACAAGTGATCGGAATGTATAATATACTATTAAGGTGCACATGGGCACAATCCGAACAAAAAAAAGGAAAGGGGGGGGGGCCAGGTCCGGTTCTTCCAGCGAGGATATCCGTAGCATATTTCGGACAGGTCTCCTCCATTTTTGGTGGGCTAAAAAAAATCCCAATCACTAAAATCTCATAGGCATGTTAACCCACACGCAAGAGAAAAATAGATTTCCAATATATTTAGAAAAAATTATATATGTGACATATATTTACAATATATTGGCCTACGCTAATATATTTAAAAAAAATGTAAATTTAAATATATTTTCTAAAGGTATATATTTAAAAATATATTTTTTTAAAAATGTATTCTTCAGCTTTTTTTAACAAAAAAAAAGTCATTTTAACTGCTTGTAAATGCATTCCAAAAATGTAGATTCAATGTATTTTCAAAGACATATAAAGACATATATTTAAAAATATATTTTTTAAAAATGTATTCTTCAGCTTTTTTTTTTTTAACAAAAAAAGGTAATTTTAACTGCTTGTAAATGCATTCAAAAAATGTAGGTTCAATGTATCTTCAAAGACATATACAGGCGTACCTCGGTTTACGAATTTAATGCGTTCTCCGGGTCGTTTTGTATTGCGAAAAATTTGTAAACCGAAATGTGGTTTCCCATTGGAAAACCAATTAATCCGTTCTGGAGGTCAGAAAAAAGTAAAAAAAAAAAAGTCTTTTATCTGTTCAAAACTCTTTTTAAAATGCACTTTAAAGGCATAAATACTGTACAGGGACATGATTACCTATATGGAAGAGAAATATATTTTTCAATATATTTAGAAAAAAAAATTATACATGCAACATATAGTTACAATATATTGGCCTACACGAATATATTTTAACATGTAATCCAAAAATGTAAATTAAAATATATTTTCTAAAGGCATATATGTAAAAATATATTTTTTAAAAATATATTCTTCAGCTTTTTTTTTAACATGTAAAAAAAAGTCATTTTAACTGCTTGTAAATGCATTCCAAAAATGTAGATTCAATGTATTTTCAAAGACATATACAGGCGTACCTTGGTTTACGAATTTAATGCGTTCTCTGGGTCATTTTGTATTGCGGAAAATTTGTAAACCGAAATGCGTTTTCCCATAGGAATGCATTGAAAACCAATTAATCGTTCTGGAGGTCAGAAAAAAGTTAAAAAAAAAAGTATTTTTATCTGTTCAAAACTCTTTTTAAAATGCACTTTAAAGGCATAGATACTGTACAGGGACATGATTACCCATATGGAAGAGAAATATATTTTTTAATATATTAAAAAAAAAAAATTATACATGCGACATATATTTACAATTTATTGGCCTACACGAATATATTTTAACATGTATTCCAAAAATGTAAATTAAAATATATTTTCCAGAGGCATATTTTTAAAAATATATTTTTTAAAATATATGTTCCAGATATTTTTCACCATATAAAAAAATGCATTTAAACTTAGATTTTTAAATATACTTGTAAATGCATTCCAAATTACACTTTGATATATATTGCACCATGTGTTCTGAATATATTTTTAATAATATATTCACAAATATATTGAAATAGATTTTTGAAATATATTGAATATGGCCAAAATTGTAGTATTTGAAATATATGTCAATATATTTGGAAAGAATATATTAAAAATGTATTTTTAAAATATATTTAAAATATATTTTTCTTCCATGTGGGTAATCAAGCAATAACTCGATGCAAAAACCACTCCAACATCTCCGACACCTCCACACTCAATGCCACATGCTACCACAGACTCCAGCATGCACAGGTGCGGCGCTATAAACCTCCCAGGCGCGATGCATCCTAGGGAAACTTACTTTGTATTGCGAAAAAATTTTTTGTAAAATTTGGAAACTGAGGCATTATTTTTAATGGATTTTTATTGGTAAACCGAAAATTACGTTAACCGAGGCGTTCGTAAACTGAGGTACGCCTGTATTTGAAAATGTATTTTTTTTAAATTTTATTCATATATTTTTTAATATATAAAAAAACACACCACAACATACACTTTATATATATATTTTGAAATATATTTCTGAAATATATTGAATACGGCCAAAATTGTTTTATTTCAAATATATGTCAATATATATGGGAAGAATATTTTTCAAATATATTTAAAATATGTTTTTCTTCCACGTGGGGATGTCCTTTCAAAAATAATTTTTAACCTTTTTTTTAAAAAAATTAGCATGTAAACTGAGGCATTATTTTCAATGGATTTTTATTCGTAAACCGAAAAATTACGTTAACCGAGGCGTTTGCAAACCGAGGTACGCCTGTATTTGAAAATGTATTTTTTAAAAATATTCTTCATATATTTTTTAATATACATAAAAAAAACGCATCTCAACATACACATATATATATATATATATATATATATATATATATATATATATATATATATATATATATTTTTTTTTTTTTTTTTTTAAATATATTTTTTAAATATATTGAATACGGCCCAAATCGTAGTATTTCAAATATATGTCAATGTATTTGGGAAGAATATTTTTCAAATATATTTAAAATATGTTTTTCTTCCACGTGGGAATGTCCTTTCAAAAATCATTTTTAACCTTTTTTTTTTTTAAATTAGCAACTTATATTAAAATAACTCCTAGTGATCCTGCCGGGAAAGTTCTTGTAAATGCGCTTCCTGTTATAGGGTGACAACGGTCTGTCTCTGTATCTGAATTGCGCGCCTGTGTTGTCATCCTGTCAAGTGGCTGTTTTAAGACACATTACATGGGCCTCCATTGTCATCATCAGGAATCCCGCCCTGAGAAATGCTCTGCAGCCATCACAGGGGTGCAGGTAGATAGGAACTGGCTGCAATGAGGCTTCAGGAGATTAACAGTACTGAGGTGCAACAAAGAAATACAAAAAAAGTAGAAAACAAGACTTTTTCTTCAAATGGTAATTGTTTCCGATACAAAGTACTGAACAAACCTAGGGGGTCTATTATTGTTTATACCAAAGCTTCACGTATTTTGACTTTAGATTCAGTTTGAAAAATTTGTGAATGTGGGGTGAAAGTTAGGTAAAAACAATGATGAACAGACCCCCCCCAAGCCCACAAATTTAATTTACTCAGGGTTTACAAGTTACTTTAAACCCCCTGACAGTCTCCTCTGTTTCTCTGGGATTTCTGTGCTGAGTTCCAGGGTCTGCACCCCTGCTGTGCCCATTATGAGGGGTTCCCACCATCCCTGTGCCAAGTTCCAGGGTCTGTACACCAGCTGTGCCCATTATGAGGGATTCCCACCATCCCTGTGCTGAGTTCCCAGGTCTGCACGCCCACTGTGCCCATTATGAGGGGTTCCCACCATCCCGGTGCTGAGTTCCCGGGTCTGTACGCTTGCTGTGCCCATTATGAGGGATTCCTACCATCTCTGTGCTGAGTTCCCGAGTCTGTACCACAGCTGTGCCCGTTATGAGGGGTTCCCATCATCCTTGTGCTGAGTTACTGGGTCTGTACCTCCGCTGTGCCCATTATAAGGGGTTCCCACCATCACTGTTCTGAGTTCCCAGGTCTGTACACCGGCTGTGCCCATTATGAGTGGTTCCCACCATCCCTGAGCTGAGTTCCCGGGTCTGTACACCGCCTGTATCCAAGATACTTCAGAAGCTAGGGACGAATTGTGCCAACCAGGCTCCTCCTATACCTAAAATACGTATTTTGAGTCTACTGGCCCTCCAGATTTGTCTGCATCGGCCTCATCATGGCTGGTTCTCCTATAGTAGGTCTTCCACACTTAATCACACACCTTCGTCTTCTGCCAGATATCTATGAAGAACGATGTCATTAATTATTCCTCTGTAAGGGGTTTGTGATATACGTCTGGCTTGTGATGTATAAATAGCAGCACAGATGTCAATCAGCATTGTGTTCTTCAAACGGAGCCGCGCTGAATGATATGTTTTAGTGACATAGCGATAGAACGGGACGACGAGCGCTGCAATTATTTCCACAACGGCGACATCTGCAGCCAGGTGGGCTCATTTCGGTCAGGCGGAATACGGCACTTAAAGGCAACTCCTGCCAAATGGATGAATAGAGAGCGGAGAGCCGTAGGTGGGCAACCCAATGGTTTGGAAGGCATTGCGTATAGTCATGTGGACCTCCAAGCCCCTGCTTGAAGGACGAAGATGATTGGAACTTGGAGACTGAGTAAATCTGCCAGATTTTGAATCACAAATTTTGCTCGGCGTTTACCAACTTTGAAGGGAACCTAATCGAAGTCTAGCGAAAACTTGGCCCAAAATTCACAATTTGCAATCTTCACAAATTCTGGGGATCCACTGCCAACCCATGCTAACGGCAAACCCAAACCTTCGTGGAGATGTTTCATGGAGTTTCCCCCAACCCAATTCCAGCCCCTCCAACCAGCCGTAGGTGGGTGCAGTTTTGGCAACCCAATGGTTTGCAAGGTATTGCGCGTAGTCATGTGGACCTCCAAGCCCCTGCTATGCTTGAAGGACAAAGATGATTGGAACTTGAAGACTGAGGATGAGTAAATTTGCCAGGTTTCAAATCACGAATTTTGCTCGGCATTCAGGCGGAATACGGCATTTAAAGGCAACTCCCACCAAATGGATGAATAGAGAGCGGAGAGCCGTAGGTGGGTGCATTTTGGGCAACCCAATAGTTTGCAAGGCATTGCACATAGTCATGTGGACCTCCAAGCCCCTGCTATGCTTGAAGGACGACGATGATTGGAACTTGGCTACTGAGTAAATTTGCCAGGCTTCGAATCACGAATTTTGCTTGGGGTTCGCCGACTTTGAAGGGGACCTAACCGAAGTCTTGACAAAGCTTGGCCCAAAATTCGCAATTTGCGATCTTCGCAAATCCTGGGGATCCACTGCCAGCCCATGCTAACAGCAAAGCCAAACCTTCGTGGAGATGTTTCATGGGGTGTCCCCTCCAACCACCCGTAGGTGGGTGCAGTTTGGGCAACCTAATGGTTTGCAAGGTATCGCGCCTAGTCATGTGGACCTCCAAACCCCTGCTTGTAGGACGAAGATGGTTGGAACTTGAAGACTGAGGATGAGTAAATCTTGCATTTTTCGAAATCATGAATTTTGCTCGGTGTTCAGGCGGAATACGGCATTTAAGGCAACTCCCGCCAAATGGATGAATAGAGAGCGGAGAGCCGTAGGTGAGTACAGTTTGGGCAACCCAATGGTTTGCAAGGTATTGCGCGTAGTCATGTGAGCCTCTAAGCCCTGCTTGAAGGACGAAGATGATTGGAACTTGGAGACTGAGGATGAGTAAATCTGCCAGGTTACGAATCATGAATTTTGCTCGGTGTTCACCAACTTTGAAGGGAACCTAATCGAAGTCTAGCCAAAACTTGGCCCAAAATTCGCAATTTGCGATCTTCGCAAATCCTGGGGATCCACTGCCAACCCATGCTAACAGCAAACCCAAACCTTCGTGGAAATGTTTCATGGGGTTTCCCCCAACCCCATTCCTGCCCCTCCAACCAGCCCTTTACCTGGGTCTTAACGCTGGGGGTGGGGGTTTGGGGGCCAGGATGGATTTCCCAATGACAGGATTACCGTGATTAGCTGTCACAGCGATTGCATGATCTGGAGTCTGTCCTGCAAGCCCCTAGTCACAACCAGGGACCAGGAGTTGTCTATGACTGGGAGCACAGAAACCTCGACCGACATGGATGCGTATGCCACCTTGCCACCACACACATGCACTACTATGTGGTCTGCAAGAGATTGTAGTATGTTATAAAAAAAACACTTTTTTTAAAATGAAAGTGTAGCTAAAGTCAACTTTTTGGGGGGTTTCTTGCCATCTGTGTCCTGTTTGGATCCCATTCACATTGTTCCGATGTTTATGTTTTGGAATGAACCCTTTGGGCTTTTGGACTTCAATTCCAGCTGCTACCGTATCAAAGAAGGTTCAAGTAGTACTTTTTGTGATGCAGCGCACTGTAGCGCGTTGCAGTGTGTTGTGGTGCACTGCAATGCGTGTCAGTTGACCAAGTTGCATTGAGGTTCTAATAACAGCGAATAGCACCGAGGCCAGGCTCAGAGATCGCATTGTGGGAACAGGCGTTCCAGATTGTGATTCCACACATGGAGCATAGGGCAGCCCATTCACTTCACTGCACATTTGTCGCTGAAAAGCAGCTCATGCTCCTGCTTAGTGCAATTTTTTTTTTTTTTTTTTTTTTAATTTTTTTTTTTATTAAACACGGATTTTGCTTAGATTGCGGCAGTATTCGGTCACACGACAATCGCTGCAGAATAGCGCTGCATTTGGCTTGCCATTAAGAATAACGGGTGTCATGCATTTTGCCACAATTAAGAATGCACTGATTGTGCCCACGATTCCAAATCGCCTAATGTGAACACGGCATGAATCCCACCAACCTGTGTAACGCGCATTACTGCGGCGCAGCGATGTGAACAGGACAGGAATTGACAGGAAGTGGAGGGCCATCCTCTCTTGTCAGGCATCCCCATTAAGACTTCCTCTCCCCCTCTCCCCCCCCCCATTCTAAAGATAACTACAATTTTTTCGATTTCCACCAGGAAGAAAAAATGTCTTTGGAAAAACCAATAAAAATTTATGGACCAAGAAAATGTTGGATTTCCAATCATTTTATGGCCCTGTGACAGCAGTAAATCTCCCCAGCAAAGGGCACAGACAGCAATGGAAATCTGAGCCTGATTCTTACCCTTCCCCGAGCTTTTCTAAGTTCATTTCTCTCTCTTTCCTTGCCCCCCCTCTTTCTCTCACTCCCTCTCTCTATCCTCTTACCCCCTCTCTCTCTTCTCTCTCTCTCCCCCCAAAGCTCTCTCTCTCTTCTCTCTCCTCTTTCCTCCCATCTCTCCTCTCTCTCGCTCTTCTCTTACCCCCCTCTCTCTCTTCTCTTACCCCCCTTCTCTTTCTTACCCCAATGTACTCTACCTCACTCTCTTTCTCCTCTTTCTCTCTCTCTCCTTCTACCCCTGTCTCTCTTCTCTCTCTTTCCTCCTACCCCCCTCTCTCTTCTCCCTCCTCTTACCCCCATCCCTATCTCCCTCTCTCTCTCTCTCTCCATCCACCCCCCCAGCATTATCTCTCTCTTTCTACTCTCTCTTTCTACTGCCCCCTCCTCTCTCTCTCACCCCTCTCTCTCCTCTCACCTCCCCTCTCTCCTCTCTCTCTCCTCTTACCTCCCCTCTCTCTTCTCTCTCTCTCTCTCTTCTCTTACCCCCCCTCTCCTCTCTCTCTTCTCTTACCCCCCCTCTCTCTTCTCTCTCTCTTCTCTTACCCCCCCTCTCCTCTTACCCCCTCACTCTCTATCTCTCCCCCCAATGTACTCTCTCTCTCTCTTTCTCCTCTCTCTTTCTCCTCTCTTTCTCCCCCTCCTCTCTCTCTCTCTCCTCTTACCCCCCCTCTCTCTTTCCTCTTACCCCTCTCTCTCTTCCCCCGCATCCCAATGCACCCCCCCTTCCCTCCCTCTCTCCCCCAATGTACCCTCTCTCTCTCTCCCCCACCCCAACAAGCTTTTGTTGGTTCATTTCAGGGTGCAGTGAGGGTCACAGAAAGCTCTCTTTCACTATCCTGGACTTGTTCTGGTGCCAAAATATTTCACTCCGGGGACATGCGAAACTGAAAATTTACGGGAAAACCAAATTTTGCACCAAGTATTCAGCCCCATCCCTACCTAGTACTTGTAGTGCCATGGCGGCCAGAGCGCCATCATTTTCGATGGCTCGATCCAGGGATGCTTGTCAATGTGGTTCAGCAGCAGCCGTGCCAGCCCAGGTCGCCTCAGCCTTGTAAGCTCGGCTGATTCATCAACACAATGTTTGGAAAAAATTGCCTGTAATTACAGCGAGATTCATTATAATTTTTTTCCCTCCCCGCGCTCCGGTGCGATGGCAGCAGGACAGCCTAGAAAATAGCAGAACGCGATGTGACGGTTTTACTTACTGCAGGTGACTAATTTCCACAATTTTTTTTTTTGTTATATTGGATGGTGGACTCAGAGCAGGCAAAACCTTAAAGGGATATTCCATTTCGAAAAGAAGAACTATATTCAAGCAATGATAATGGTCACGTCTTTTAATGGCTTTGCCTTGTCACACGTGCTCTATGACCGCCCGGCTTGTATGTCTCTGGGGAGCCTCAGCAAAGCCCCATCATACACGCCTGAACTCTGACCTCTGCAGGCTGTCCAATCAAGAGGTAATGTGGAGGCAGCTTTTCACAGGTTATCAAAATGCGGGTAAATCATTACTTGAGCCCAATTGGCTTGTGTTTGGCAGCTCACCACAAAGACAGGGAGCGGACATTCGCCTGAATCAAGAATTCCAAGTGTAATAGGTCAAAGAGAGCGCCAGAGAAAACATCCTTCAGAACCCAAAGGCTTGCTCAACTGGTTACAACAAACAGGGCAAAAGACAGCCAACACCTATGGGGGGGGTCACACAATTCCCCTTAGTCAGGGCCGGGTGAAGTGGAGGAGTGTTAAATGGACTTAAAAACACTCCTGAGCTGACTGAGAGTGTTATAGACAACTGTCAGTGCTGGGGTCCACTTTACAAGGGCCAATTCACCAAGCACTGATAAAGGGGAGCGTGTGGCCCCTGAAACAGGTTGTCCTACTTACTGTAACCAGTTATACACTAAAGACTTTGGACTTTGAAGGCTTTGTCATTGTGCCCTCTCTGTGACCCTACAGCCTCTCCCCCTCCCCCCCTCTCTCTTTCCCTCCCCCCTCTCTATCCCCCTCCCTCTCTCTCCCCCCTCCCCCCTCTCTCTAGCCCCCTCACTTTCTCTCCCCCCTCTCTCCCCCTCCCTCTTCCCCTCTCTCTTTACCTCCCTCTCTCCTTCTCTCTCTCGCTCCCCCTCTCTCCCCCCCTCTCTCCCCCTCTCCCCCTCTCTCTCCCTCTCTCCCTCCCCCTCTCTCTCCCCCGCTCTCCCCCCTCTCCATTCCCCCCTCTCTCTCTCACCCCCCCTCTTTCTCCCTCCCTCCCTCCCCTCTCTCTCCCTCCCTCCCCTCTCTCTCCCTCCCTCCCCCCCTCTCTCTACCCCCCTCCCTCTCCCCCTCTCTCTACCTCCCTCTCTCCTTCCCTCTCTCTCTCCCTCCCCCTCTCTCTCCCTCCCTCCCTCTCTCCCCCCTCTCCCTCCCTCTCCCCCGCTTTCTCTCCCCCTCTCACTCCCCCCTCCCCCCTCTCTCTCCCCCTCTCTGTCTCTCCCTCTCACTCCCCCCTCTCTCTCTCTCTCCACTGGACTCTAGAGCAGTGGAGACGTGTCCTTTGGAGTGACCAATCACGATTCTCTGTCTGGCAATCTGATGGACATGTCTGGGTTTGGCAGTTGCCAGGAGAACGGTACTTGCCTGACTGCATTGTGCTAAGTGTAAAGTTTGGTGGAGGGGGGATTATGGTGTGGGGCTGTTTTTCAGGGGTTGGGCTTGGCCCCCTAGTTCCAGTGAAGGCGTCAGCCTACCAAGACATTTTGGACAATTTCATGCTCCCAACTTTGTGGGAAGAGTTTGGGGATGGCCCCTTCCTGTTCCAACATGACTGCGCACCAGTGCACAAAGCAAGGTCCATAAAGACATGGAGGAGCCAGTTTGGGGTGGAAGAACTTGACTGAGTCAGTCTAACACAGAAAGCGTGCTGACGGGAGGAGTGTGAGCTAGAGTCAGCTTGTGGTGTGCTGTTGTGAAGTCAGTCTAACACAGAAAGCGTGCTGACGGGAGGAGAGTGAGCGAGAGCGAGTTTGTGGTGTGCTGTTGTGAAGTCAGTCTGACACAGAAAGCGTGCTGACGGGAGGAGAGTGAGCGAGAGTGAGTTTGTGGTGTGCTGTTGTGAAGTCAGTCTAATACAGAAAGCGTGCTGATGGGAGGAGAGTGATTGTGACTTTGCGGTGTGCTGTTGTGAAGTCAGTCTAACACAGAAAGCATGCTGACAGGAGAAGAGTTAGCGAGAGTGAGTTTGTGGTAAGACGTGGGTCAGTGACCATCCTTCCTTGAAGGAAATAATGAGGCCATGGAGGTGGATATCCAGGTTGGCGGGGCTATATGGAGCACAGATGTATGACAGTTGACATGGATGCTTCTTGGTAAATGAACATACACTCTTGCGTGTGCAGGCGTGGTTGCAATGGTCTCAGAAAGACAAAGGTGGTGCTGCGACCAGTGAACACGCCGTCCACCTTTGTTTTCACAGAGTTACGGCCGTTTGGAGGGGAACAGAGCCATCAGCTTCTGGGAGATATTCAGCAGGGCAGCCAAGTAGCGGCAGACACCAGTCTGAATACAAGAGCTGCTCCGCAGACGGGTGAGCATATTTCAAGGGATGGTTTCATCGGCTGGAGTGTCCCTTTAAATAACACCCTCGTCTTCGTATGCCAAAAACGTAAGAGCTCCCACTTCCAAGAGACAGTCTGTTGGCTCTTTTTCTCAGCAGCCGGAATAAAGATCATATGGACGGGATGAGTCAGGAATCGCCCCCACTGCGATAAATCACTTCTCCACTCAAAGTGCCAAAAAAACATCGCTTGATAGCAAAACAAATCTTACCCAGTGACCTACAAAAATCATACCGACTGATTTACCGCTTCACCGCTAACTGTCTGCCAGTCTATCTCCGCCACGCTCCGGTCTCCGGGTTTTCTAAATAAATTGTGTTCTTGCCATTTCCAGTACCGTGCAGAAGATGTGCCAGTCAGATGCGTCAGTGCGGGGACCCTAACTGTCTGCATCTCCATCACATCATCGGGCCTTGAGATCGCCCATGGTGGTCTGATCCAGGGGCGGACTGACAACTCATGGGGCCCCCGGGCAATAGGGGATCATGGGGCCTTGAGATCGCCCATGGTGGTCTGATCCAGGGGCGGACTGACAACTCATGGGGCCCCCGGGCAATAGGGGATCATGGGGCATTGAGATAGCCCATGGTGGTCTGATCCAGGGGCGGACTGACAACTCATGGGGCCCCCGGGCAATAGGGGATCATGGGGCCTTGAGATCACCCATGGTGGTCTGATCACGTGAAGTTGCCGCACCGATTTCTAAAGTAGTGCTTCAGGTGCGACTCGCCTAGACACCTGGGCAGACATCCGATTTGGAAATCGTGAAACTTCACCGGAAATCGCGCGATTTCAAAGTCGGCTGTAAAACACGTTAACAGATGTAAACGGATGATCATCCGTTTACATCCGCTAGTCCGTAGACATACACGGGCGGCCATTTTTCATCCGTAAATGGACAGATGAAAGACGGACATACAGAACGGCTGTGTGAAAGGGGCCAAACCAGGGGCGGACTGACCATTCGAGCAATCGGGCACTGCGAGGGCCCGGGGTCAGTAGGGGGCCCCATGAAATGCCCCTGTTACCTTTTTAATAGGTTTTTTTGGGTGTGCTTTGAGTGTGGGCAAGGACACAGGGGCCCCATGATCCCTATTGCCCGGGGGCCCCATGAGTTGTCAGTCCGCCCCTGGGCCAAACAGTAAATTAGAGTCACCATCCAACGCTTCCAATAGCATCTGTCAGGCAAGGGTGTCTGCATCGCAAAACTGGCTGAACAGAATCCTTTTTATGTCAGCTGCTTGTCAGCAGTTCAGTTTGAGACACAGTTGCAGACAATAGCGGCAGAGATTCCCCGCACGCTCCAGCCTTTTGTTGCTATGCAGATCTGAGGCATCAGCAATGTAAAGGATCCGAGAACTCACCGGCTCTTCTTGGCGACAGGAAAGGCAGATGATTTTTAGGAAGTTATTTGAGAGCCTAGCAACACTCTCCAATGTCATTGGGCAGTTATGAGGCTTGATTGCGCATCCAGGGGCGTCCCTAGAATTGGTGTCACCCGGTGCGGTAACACTTGGTGACACCCCCTCCGACGATCCCTGCAGGATGGTTCGGATCTGCGGATTGAGCATAATGGATCGGAGTCCAATCCGTTATGCTCCCCAATCCGCAGATCCGATCCATCCTGCAGGGATTGTAGGCTTTCTTTACAACTTACCTTTTCGTGGAGCGGGTCCGGTGTCACCCCGTATAGGTTGCATGCCGACGATCCCCGCAGGATGGATCGGATCTGCGGATTGAGCATAATGGATCGGACTCCGATCCATTATGCTCCCCAATCCGCAGATCCGATCCTTCGGATTTTCTTTTCTTTCCAGGTCACAGCTCACTCTCATTTCTTTTTTTGATTACATTTCTCACTCGACTCTCCCATCATTGATTAGAAATTTGTTTGTTTATCAAAAAATTTCCCACATGTCCGATCACTCAAATTCGATGGTCGCACAAAAATCGTCTGTCTCTGTGGCCCACTAATGGTGTGAAATTCAAACAAAAATTCTTAGAAAATAATTTTGAAAAAATGTATTTCGGAATTCGACCCAAGTATGGCTGTCTTTACCTAAAACAAAGCCTCCTCACCATTGACAGGGCTTCCATCTTCACCCGGTCTAATTCAGGCCATACACGGGTCGAATTACGAGCAAATTTTCTTTAGAAAATCTGAAATTTTGTGCATTTCGTAATCCAATGGTGCCACCATTGATTTCAAGATTCGACCAACCAAGCCTTTACTTTCACCTCACGTTTCCACAGAAAATAATTTTCGTGGCTAAGACTTTTATTTTCTTTCCAGGTCACAGCTCACTCTCATTTCTTTTTTCGATTACATTTCTCACGCGATTCTCCCATCATTGATTAGAAATTTGTTCGTTTTTCAAAAAAATTCCAACATGCCTGACCACTCAAATTTGATGGTCGCACGAAAATCGGCTGTTTACCCTAAAACAAAGCCTCCTGACTGCTGACAGGGCTTCCATCTTCACCCAGTCTAATGCAGGCCATACACGGGTCGAATTCTGAACAAAGTTTCTTTAGAAAATCGGAAATTTTGTGCGTTTCGTAATCCGATGGTGCCACCATTGATTTCAAGATTCGACCAACCAAGCCTTTCATTTCACCTCACGTTTCCACAGGAAAGAATTTTCGTGGCTAAAGCAGGCCATAGACGGGTCGAAAATCGGTTTTCGCACAGTTAATGGGTTAATTGGTTGGCCGTTTTTTGGGGTTTTGACACTTTTTTTTTATCGGTAAAGTTGGAAAAAAATCAGCCGATTTTGCCCATTGGGCCGATTTTCCTGGCAATGATGGGCAAATTGGCCGATCGTTTTACCAATAAAAAATCTGTGCATGAGCCGTGACCTGCAAGAAGAAAAAAAAAGAAGAAAAAAAAAAAAGAATTCCAGTCCGCTATTATATTTGACATGAAAAAGTATCGCGGTTGCAACAATGTATCTATTTGTATCCGAATAAAAACATTTGTATCCGAAATGGATACAAATGGATACATTGTTGCAACCGCAATACTTTTTCTTGTCAAATATAATAGCGGAGCTCTCTGCAGGGACAGAAGTAATTAAATGCCGGCTGTAGACAGGACGAAAATCGGCCGATTTTTTTTTTTTTTACCGTTGGTGGCAACATCGGCCTATTGAACGACCGATTTTTCGTTTTTTTTTTAAACGGCCGGTTTTTGACCCGTCTATGGCCTGCATAAGACTTTTTTCTTTTTCAGGTCACAGCTCACTCTCATTTCTTTTTTCGATTACATTTCTCGCGCGACTCTTCCATCGTTGATTAGAAATTTGTTCATTTTTCAGAAAAATTCCAACATGCCCGATCACTCAAATTCGATGGGCGCACGAAAATCGGCTGTCTCTGTGGCCCCACTAATGGTGCGAAATTCGAACGATAATTCTTAGAAAAGATTTTCTAAAGAAAATTCTTTCAGAATTCGACCCACATATGGCCGGCTTAATGGTGCGAAATTCATACGAAAATTCTTAGAAAAGATTTTCGAAAGAAAATTCTTTCAGAATTCGACCCGTGTGTGACCCAGGTGCTGGCTCTGTCCGCAGCAGACTCCAATATACAAACAAAACATCCGATGGTCGCAAATCCAATAAAATCACCTTTATTTCTTCTTTTCGCATATTCCACAAATACGACAGTGACACCGGACTCCAACTAACGCATTTCACGCTCCACTAGTGCTTAGCCATCAGCTATGAGTAAGCACTAGTGAGGCATGAAACGCGTTAGCTGGAGTCCTGTACCCCTGTTGTATTTGTGGAATATGCGAAAAGAAGAAATAAAGGTGATTTTACTGGATGTGCGACCATCTGATGTTTTGTTTGTTCTTTGGACCAGAGTCATGCGTTTCGGGATCCCTATAGGCTTCCATAGGGGTGCTCGAAAACTGCTTGAAAATGCAAAATGTGCGGTTTTCACACCAGTCCTTGATTCTACTGCTCCTAGCAACTAGCTTTCTATTGGATAAAGCAAAATGCTTAAAGGGTAGCTCCACTTTCATGTGAAAAAAAAATAGCAAATAAAAAAAAATACAATTGGAACATTTTGTATGTCACAATAGACTTGAATGAGGCTTTAGACAGCACCCCCTCATGGTGAGGAGTCAGCATTGCACCCTTTGAAAGCGGCCCCACTATGATTTAATTCCTTGAAGAGCGTCTATATTATTATTATTATACAGGATTTATATAGCGCTAAAAGGTTTGCTCAGCGCTGTACATTATATTGGGGGACAGTACATGAGACAGGACAGTAACAAAACAATACACGAGGGGTTTGAGGGCCCTGCTCTTTCGAGCTTACAATCTAGGAGGGAGAGGATAGTGGTACAGGAGGAAGTGGCTGTGGGGGATGGAGTGGTAGGAGGAGTGGAGGAGATCAGCTGTTAGGTGAGGGCGGGGTAGGCTTCCCTGAAGAGATGGGTTTTCAGGGTGCGCCTAAAGGTGAGCACGGTAGGTGAAAGTCTGATGGATTGGGGTAGTAAGTTCCAGAGGATGGGGGAAGTCCTGGAGAAGTCCTGCAGTCGGGCGTGGGAGGTGGATATACTTTACTTATTTAGTGACAGGTTATCCTTGACACCCTACAGAAAACAGTGAACTTTTAACATCAAATTCTGTCCCTCGAAGGAGCTTACGCTCTAATATCCGCAGCACGGAACAACTGCTAATCTCATCGCCGGCGCTGAGTGTTTATAATTCAAATAGAAAATGTGAAAGTGATGAAGGTGTATAACCAACAAACTGCGCTGAATGTATAAACAAGTGATACTTATCACTACTGAATACCGTCTGTGTATAACCACTACGAGGCCACTTTAAAAAATAAACAAATCATCAAGAAAAAACACTTTCGGAAGTATTCAGGTGGCGCATACATCAATTTTCAGTGCAAAAACGCTAAAAAGAAAAAAAAATATATATATAGAGAGAGAATAAAATGTAACACACAAAAGAATAATTAATTAATTAATATTTAGTAATATAAATATTTATAATTAATAATCAATAGTAATTATATTCCAAATATTCCTCTTTTTT
Organism: Staurois parvus; assembly: GCF_062004578.1. NCBI lineage: Eukaryota > Metazoa > Chordata > Amphibia > Anura > Ranidae > Staurois > Staurois parvus. The sequence goes on from NW_028318800.1 coordinate 751,387, forward strand.
GGAATATAATTATTATTGATTATTGTAATTTCATTAATTATTCTTTTGTGTGAAAAATTTTATTCTCTTTCTCCACCTAAATACTTCCGAAAGTGTTTTTTTCTTTATAATTCAAATATAATTACAGTCTAATCTGGCCTCAAAGCTGACACTCTGATGAAACGAGAGGGGGTGACACAACCATCAGGACATGTCAGGGTTTCCAAGGCTGATGCAGTTATTGAATGAACTTGATGTTTCTGGTGTATTTGCATGAAAATGTGCTTCTAAAGCATGAGAAAGTAATTGGATTTATCCTGGCCGGGGGGACGCAGGTCAGGAATAATATTACGGAGCGTTAAGGCAGACCTATCCTCCAAAGGGGCTCTGCTGTCATATTTAAACATTTCTCACTTAATGTGACTCAGTGGGCAAAGTCAGCCTAATCTCATTTTGTTTTTTCTTTTATCTTGGCCTTTGTTGCATCTGCTCCCAATGGCCGGTTATATCCTTGGATATTTTGGATAGAATGTGAAAGGATAGGACTAGGGTTGCCACCTCATCCCTTTAAACCCGAACACATAATTACACAGGTTCTGGGGCTGATCAAGGTGGTAACCCACATGGAAGAAAAATATATTTGAAATGCTACAATTTTGGCCTATTTTAAGATATTTAAAAATATATTTTGAAAATATTCTTTCCAAATATATTGCCATATATTTGAAATGCTACAATTTTGGCCTTATTCAATATATTTAAAAATATATTTTAATTTAAAAAAAATATTATATATATATATATATATATATATATATATATATACACACACACACACACACATACATACATACATACATACACTGCATCTTGAAATACGTTTTTATTACAAATTATATGAAAAATATTTTTAAAAACACATTTCAAATATACTGTGTGTCTTTAAAAATAAAAATCTACATTTTTGGAACGCATTATTTGAAAATATATGTAAAAATATATGTTAAAATTACTTTTTTATATGTTCAAAAAAAATCTGAATAATATATTTAAATAAATACATTTTTTATTTTTATATTCAGTTTTATTATAGTGCAGGAGTCTCTAAACTTTTCAGTATGAGGGCCACATCATATATTTTACAAATATTCACAGGCTGAAAAAGTCCCCCTCACATCAGGGTCCCCATCTGAGTCCCCCTTACAACAAAGTTCCTTAAGCCCCCCCCTTACATCAGGGTTCCTATCAGAATCACCCCTTACATCAGGGTCCCCATCAGATTCCCCCTTTACATCAAAGTCCCCATAAGAGTTCCCCCTTACATTGAGGTCCCTATCAGAGTACATCATGGTATTCATCAGAGTCCCTCCCTACATCAGGGTCCCCATCAGAGTCTCCCCTTGCATGAGGGTCCCCACCAGAGCTCCCCCCCCTTACATGAGGGTTCTCTTCACAGTCCCCACTTTCATCAGGATCCTCATCAGATTCCCCCCCCTTACATCAGGGTCCCTATCAGATTCCCCCTTTTCATCAGGGTCCCCATAAGAGTTCTCCCTTACATCATGGTCCCCATCAGAATCCCCCTTTACATCAGGGTTCCCATCAGAGCCCTCCTTTACATCAGGGTTCCCATCAGAGCCCTCCCCTACATTAGGGTCCCCATCAGAGTTCCTGTCAGGAACCACTACTAGGAATGACCAGAAAGGTGTGGACTGACACAGGGAAACGCAGGTTTCACGTATAGTATAATAATAGTTTATTATTAGCCACCCAGATATATATATATATATATATATATAAACGCACAGTGAACAAACCAACCTACCACCAATCTTAGGAGGTGCAGGAATACAGGCGTAGTCAGGGCTGGAGAGGTGGAACGGTCAGGCCGGCCGTAGGGTTCTGTAATGACCGTTTGGTGGTACCTCTAGCGGTCCCCCAGGACAGGATTCCCCAGGGCGCGGAGTCTAAGTCTCAGTCTGCTATTCACCAGGGCCCCTGATGGTGGGGATGGACTTGGCGCAGGACTGAGACCAGGTCGCGGCCCCTGAGTACACCTGCTAGTGGTAGAGGGATCCGCCAGAGGTATGTGCAGGTCCGGCTGGATCCGTGCAGGATGGATGGATGGCAGAGTAGTTAGCGTGGTCAGATAAGCCGGGTCGGTAACGGTGGAGGCAGATCAGTACAGAGCAGCAGGCAAAGAGTAAACGGGTCACAAGCCAAGGTACAGCAACAGGAGGTCAAACAGCATGGGAGTAGGCAGAAGAATAGTCAGGGATGAGCCAGTAGTCAGAACAGGAGACGGTCAACAGAGATCAGGATCAAGCCGGGTCAGCAACGAAGCAGGAACACAGGGTACAGGATACAGGTACAGAGGCTCATGGGAAGACATACACCAAGGCCCAGACCGCAGGTCTGGCCATCCCTTAAATACACCTTTCTGCAATCAGTCCCAGGTTTAGCTGATTGCACGTGTGAGCTTCTGGCTGCTGAGAGCACCCGCTGGTCAGCTCTGGTACTGCAGCCCACACGGCAGATGAGTCCCACCACCAGTGCTGAGTCCATTCCTGACAGTTCCCTTCTTATATCAGGGTCCTGCACCCTTCGAGTAACCCTCCACCAAGTGATTACCAAGCCCCAATAACTATGTCCATACCCACAGATGGCAATAGTTGACTTTCTAGAGCAGAGGCTAGGTCCCAACTGCAATGACTGTGATCTCTAGGTCATTGTCCACTATTTGGATTTGCCTTTCTCAACCTTTTCACAGAGGAACCCCTGAGATAACGTTTCGATCTCAGGGAACCGCTGCTAAAACTTACTATATCTACAACTCATGATACATTAAGTGTGATGGTCACTGGGAAGAATGCTCCTTACACTTCTGGTCATTGGGAAGAAAGCTCCTTACACTTGTGGTCAGTGGAAAGAATGCTCCTTACACTTGTGGTCATTGGGAAGAATGCTCCTTACACTTCTGGTCATTGGGAAGAAAGCTCCTTACACTTGTGGTCAGTGGGAAGAATGCTCCTTACACTTGTGGTCATTGGGAAGAATGCTCCTTACACTTCTGGTCATTGGGAAGAAAGCTCCTTACACTTGTGGTCAGTGGGAAGAATGCTCCTTACACTTGTGGTCATTGGGAAGAATGCCCCTTCCACTTCTGGTCATTGGGAAGAATGCCCCTTACACTTGTGGTCATTGGGAAGAATGCTCCTTACACTTGTGGTCAGTGGGAAGAATGCCCCTTACACTTGTGGTCATTGGGAAGAATGCTCCTTACACTTGTGGTCATTGGGAAGAATGCTCCTTACACTTGTGGTCATTGGGAAGAATGCTCCTTACACTTGTGGTCATTGGGAAGAATGCTCCTTACACTTGTGGTCATTGGGAAGAATGCCCCTTCCACTTCTGGTCATTGGGAAGAATGCTCCTTACACTTGTGGTCATTGGGAAGAATGCCCCTTACACTTGTGGTCATTGGGAAGAATGCTCCTTACACTTGTGGTCAGTGGGAAGAATGCCCCTTACACTTGTGGTCATTGGGAAGAATGCTCCTTACACTTGTGGTCATTGGGAAGAATGCCCCTTACACTTGTGGTCATTGGGAAGAATGCTCCTTACACTTGTGGTCAGTGGGAAGAATGCTCCTTACACTTGTGGTCATTGGGAAGAATGCCCCTTACACTTGTGGTCATTGGGAAGAATGCTCCTTACACTTGTGGTCATTGGGAAGAATGCTCCTTACACTTGTGGTCATTGGGAAGAATGCTCCTTACACTTGTGGTCATTGGGAAGAATGGTCCTTACACATGTGGTCATTGGGAAGAATGCTCCTTACACTTGTGGTCATTGGGAAGAATGCTCCTTACACTTGTGGTCATTGGGAAGAATGCCCCTTACACTTGTGGTCATTGGGAAGAATGCTCCTTACACTTGTGGTCAGTGGGAAGAATGCTCCCTATACCTGTGGTCATTGTGAAGAATTACCCCCTTACATACAGCCAATAAGATTGATGGTGTCAGTGGGAAGAATGCTCCCTATACCTGTGTTCATTGTGAAGAATTACTCCCTTACATATAGCCAATAAGATCGATGGTGTCAGTGGGAAGAATTCTCCCTATACCTGTGTTCATTGTGAAGAATTACCCCCTTACAGATAGCTAAAAAGCTCAATGGTGTCAGTGGGAAGAATGCTCCCTATACCTGTGGTCATTGTGAAGAATTACAACCTTACATATAACTAATAAGATCACCGGTGTCAGTGGGAACTTATCTGAGAGGCAGAAATTGCTCATTGGAACCCTTAGCAACCTCTGGAGGAACCCTAGAGTTCTATGGAACCCTGGTTGAGAAACCCTGATTTGGAATAAAGACAGAAGACAGACTATAGATACTGTATTTTTGGTGCTAACAATCCAAATGATACAAACTACAACAAGCCATCATCAAAAAACTACAGTAAAAAAGCACAAATAGAAAAATCACGGGTTCAAATTCTAAAGGAATAGGCGTGCAGCAAGTAGCGGTAGTGTTTCTGGTGACTATAGTGCGCCCACACTTACAGGATGAAGAAAAGTTGAGTTATTTACACCCCTCCTGCCTTACAATGGAAGGACTACTGGAATACTTACCTTTTTAATTTAAGTTTTTAGGCTCCTCCAGGGCAGGACTGAGGATGTGTGATGCAAAGGCAGCCAATCACTGCCTCCGCATTCATATAGATCCCGCCCCAGAGGTGTGCATCTGCACTGACTAGAGTTAGAGGCAGCATAAACAAGACTTGTACCTTCTAAAAGGTACGTATTTTAGCAGTGCGTCATTTGTTGGCTCATAGAGTAGCAGTGGGAGCAGAAATAGCTCAAACATTTTTTTTTGTTGATGGGTTTAGAGCCACTTGGAGAAAGATGCAAACACATTTGATCAGGGGCAGACTGACAACTCATGGGGCCCCCGGACAATAGGGGATCATGGGGCCTTGCCCACACTCAAACCACACCCAAAAAAGCCTATAAAAAGGTACTAGGGGCATTTCATGGGGCCCCCTACTGACCGCAGGCCCTCGGGCGGTGCCTGAGTGCGCGAATGGTCAGTCCGCACCTGAATTTGACATTGAAATAGTACATTTAATCACAGAGTTTTAAATATTAGGCTTTAAACTGATGAAACTTATGATCCGTAGGGACACTTGGTCCCCTGACCTTATCAGCTGTAACACAGGTGTCCCGTCTCCTCTGTTGCCCTAGGCCCATTGGTTGGGCCCTATAAAACAATACTTAGGAATTGGAAACACATCTTCGGGCCCCCTGATACTCCTCTAATGTAATCCAGATATCGATTGAGCACAGTGTAGATCGATAATGGTTTGTACAGATTAATTAGCAGCACCGAGCTCCCAGCATGCCCTGCTGCTTTATCCCTGCAACCCGCAGTGGCACAGAGGAGAGGTAATGAAAGGCCCACTTCACATCACGCCTGACAGTAGACTTTCTGTTCCTCTGCTCCTTACACAGCCCTCGTTTTTTAATCTGACTCTTTATAAAGCCCTCGACCGCACAAATATTTGATTGCTTCCACCTCCAGCCCCTCCGAGCCCCTGCGTTCTCTTCGCGTCTCTGTTTGTTCTCTTACTTTCTTCCTCTGTTCTTTCCTGCTGTCGGACTCTGTTCTCTGTCTCCTGTGAAGTTTCCTTTTTGTTCTGATGGTTGTCCTCCTTATGGAGAACGTAAACAGCGTGGTGCAGGGATCAATAGATCCCTGTGGTGTGGTGTGTATTGTTCTGGCAGGAGAACTTTTGGTGGATGAATCCTTGAAGGACTAACAAATGGAATAATAAAAACTGGCTTATATAAAGGAGCTTCAGAGGGGGAGTTGGAGTGCACTTTCTTAAAGGGGATTCATCTTTGCTGGGGTGGTTTGAGTGGGTCATCCTGTTTGAAGCATGTAAAGAGAAAAAAGTTTCCAGGGAGCAGGATTAGTAACAATAGTATCATGTATTAAATAACAACATCCACACTTACAGAAGAACCAGAGGTGTGCAGCTCTGAGCGCAGAGGAGGAAGTCACGTGGCAACGTGACGCAACGCGTCGGTACGCAAGGAGGTATTTCCGGGAGCGCGGTGACGTCATTTCCGGCGTGGGGGCCATATTTGAAATCCCTGTATTAATACCCATGCAATACATCCATAGCATGAGGTAAAGAGCTGTGTTAATGTAACGGACCGCCTGACAGTACCTCTATCAGTCCCCTGATAGAGCCTCCCCAGAGTGCGGAGTCTAAGTACCAGAGCACTTGTTCACCAGGGCCCCTGATGGTGGGGATGGACTTGGAGCGCTCCGGGACCAGGTCGCAGCTGCTAGGTATCTCTATCAGAGGTAGAGGAGTCTGCCAAGGGCTCCAGCGGGTTAAGAGTCTGATGTGAGGGAGCCCAGGGATCCCTGAGGGATGGATGGATGGATGAGCAAAGTCAGAGTCAAACAAGCCGGGTCGATAACTAGCGGGTCGGTGAGGTACAAGACGATAGGCAAAGGATAGTCGGGTCACACGCAGGGTCAATACCAAAAGATCAGATCTATAAAGGAACATCCAGGAGCAGAGTCAGGCAAGCCAAGGGGTCAGGACAGGAGAAGGCAACAAGGTCAGACAATCCAGATCAGAGTATTCACAACACAGGCAACAGGATACAAAAGACCATTCGGCAACAAGTGTCTGTGCAGGGCTGGTTTAAGTAGCCCGCCCTGCACCTGACAGGCGCAGCCTAGGTCCCAGTGCCTGCCTAGTACTGTCAAGACGACGGGTGCGCCTGGGTCCTAGTGCCCTGCTACCTGCACGTCCTGACAGACACCTACGCATGTGTAGACCCATGCGTCGCGATGGTCCCTGACAGTTAAAGAAGAAAAAGCATGTGAGTGGGCATTTTTTCCTTACTGTTTTACCAAATAAAAAAATGCGGTTTTAGACTATGGAGGTTCTTTGCTTGTATATGATCCAGAGGGGTTGCTGCTGACAGAGCATATAAGGATCGGAGGATCTGGGAGTGGATGTGAACAGGATCCTGTGGCCATTCAGAGGGGTTCTGATTCTCAGAGCGAGCTAACCCTGTAGGGTCGATTTAAGGAGGTGAGGGGGCACTTCGGCTACTTAAGGAATTGCACGGAGTGAGCACCTAGCAACACTTGCATGAATATTATCGTTTGAGCACCTTTTATGGACATTTGATTTGTTGTATTATTGTGCTAATTTTATTCACGGCAGAGTGGTTATTTGATGGTTTTGATTTTTGAGTGTTGATAGGACACTGATCACCTTCACATATTTTATATTCCCGGTGGGAATGTACATGTTGCACTTTTTAATAGTTTAACCCCTTTGTGCACTGGGGGGTTTGTTGTATTGGTTGTGAGCAGGGGCGGACTGACAACTCATGGGGCCCCCGGGCAATAGGGGATCATGGGGCCCCTGTGTCCTTGCCCAAACTCAAAAAAGCCTATGAAAAAGGTACCAGGGGCATCTCATGGGGCCCCCTACTGACCCCGAGCCCTCGGCAGTGCCAGAGTTTCCAAATGGTCAGTCTGCCTCTGGTTGTGAGATATATATATTTTGTTTATTCACATTCATAGCGCTGCACTGTTTATATATATTTATACACTTTACTCACATTGGTAAGAGGTTAGTGTCAGCTGCTTGAGGGTTAGGGCTCCATTTTAGCGCAAGAGGAGTTTTCTGTCATTAACAATGTGAATTGATTAGAAGTGAACTGGACCTTTAGTCTAGGTTCACACTTGTGAGGTGCAGGACACCGCATGTGATTCGCACAAAAATCGCACTGCATTCCTGCGCACATCACATGCGATGTCTGAGCCATACATTTTGTATGGTAAAATTGCCTTGCGTCCACACCAAAATGGTGCAGAACCCTTTTTTTCTGCACCTAATGATACGGAACACCCATGCAATGCAAATTCTGGCAACCAAACTGCGTTTTCTGAACTGTTTCAGGGTGTCATTAATTTAACATTGACACCCACAGCAGATCTCACGGAAGCTGCGCGATTGCGATGTGGTGCGGAAAACGCACAGTATTTGCTGCATTTCCCACATTGCATTAGTGTGAACCAGGTATTAATGTCATTTTTTTTTCCAGTGTGAGCGCAAGCTCAGGCCTGGTTTGGCAACACAGATGAAGGGGGTGCTTTTGGACCCTGAAAATGCTTTGACTAATGTTTGGATCACCTCTCTGACTTTTATTGGAATAAAGTTGCATCTGGACTTCTTGGCAGCGATGTGGTGCTTCAATTTCAATTACATTCCACTGTAAGCCAAGGAGATTGTGAAGATCCTCTGGGGTGTAGAAGCCGCCTGCCCAGGAACCAGATCATTTACATCATCATCAATACTTGAAGATAGCAATACCAGGGAGATTATTATTACAGGTACTTATATAGCGCCATCAAATTACGCAGCATATTACATATATATTATACATTTACATCAGTCCCTAACCCTCAAGGGGTGTACAATCTAAGGTCCCTAACCCTCAAGGGGTGTACAATCTAAGGTCCCTAACCCTCAAGGGGCATACAATCTAAGGTCCCTAACCATCAAGGGATGTACAATCTAAGGTCCCTAACCCTCAAGGGGCGTACAATCTAAGGTCCCTAACCCTCAAGAGGCGTACAATCTAAGCTCCCTAACCCTCAAGGGACTTACAATCTAAGATTCCTAACCCTCAAGGGGCGTACAATCTAAGGTTCCTAACCCTCAAGGGGCGTACAATCTAAGGTCCCTAACCCTCAAGGGGCGTACAATCTAAGGTCCCTAACCATCAAGGGATGTACAATCTAAGGTCCCTAACCCTCAAGGGACTTACAATCTAAGATCCTTAACCCTCAAGGGGCGTACAATCTAAGGTCCCTAACCCTCAAGGGGTGTACAATCTAAGGTCCCTAACCCTCAAGGGGTGTACAATCTAAGGTCCCTAACCCTCAAGGGGTGTACAATCTAAGGGCCCTAACCCTCAAGGGGCGTAAAATCTAAGGTCCCTAACCCTCAAGAGGCGTACAATCTAAGCTCCCTAACCCTCAAGGGACTTACAATCTAAGATCCCTAACCCTCAAGGGGCGTACAATCTAAGGTTCCTAACCCTCAAGGGGCGTACAATCTAAGGTTCCTAACCCTCAAGGGGCGTTCAATCTAAGATCCCTAACCCTCAAGGGGCGTACAATCTAAGGTCCCTAACCCTCAAGGGGCGTACAATCTAAGGTCCCTAACCCTCAAGGGGCGTACAATCTAAGGTCCCTAACCCTCAAGGGGCGTACAATCTAAGGTCCCTATCCATCAAGGGACTTACAATCTAAGGTCCCTAACCCTTGAGGGGCGTACAATCTAAGGGCTCTAACCCTCAAGGGGACTTACAAACTAAGGTCCCTAACCCTCAAGGGGACTTACAATCTAAGGTCCCTAACCTAAATTCTTAAATACTAGGGCCAGTTTAGACAGGAGCCAATTAATCTACCAGCATGTCTTTGGAGTGTGAGAAGAAACCGGAGTACCCAGAGGAAACCCACGCAGGCACAGGGAAAACATGCAAACTCCAGGCAGGTGGTGCCATGGTTGGGATTTGAACCAACGACCCAAGTACTGCCAGGCGGAAGTGCTAACCACTTAGCCACTGTGCTGGCCAAACCCCCTGCACGTCCAGCGCTGTTTATCCACTTTCCTCATCTATAAGCCTTTCTTTTCAGGGTATTGTCTTCCTAATATTATTTCTTTTTTAATATATTTATAAGAAGTAAAAAAAAAAATTGAGACCATAAAATATAGAAAAAAACTGTTAAAAAATTTTTTCAGTTTGGTAAATATAAGACAGTATTAAATGTATGTATATATATATATTACTGGCTGGCAAGCTGAGCTTAGAACTTCCTTTCTTTTCTTTTTTTCACATATATATTACCCCCCCCCCCATTCTCTTAGATAGGGCAGTATAAAGTTTCACCCATAGCGAGACGGTCTGGAGGCTAAAGATCCTGTTGAGTCATTTTCTTTTTAAAAGCCCATAATGTACTGTAACACCAATGTCACGGATCCAGTCTGTAAAATGAATATTTCATGTAAATAGTTCACATAAAAGACATACTTATGCAACGTTTATGCGTTTAGAAAATGGGCGAAAGCCATTAGAGTTTCCCTTGAACACAAAGTACAATTTTTTTTATTGCGACAAAACCAAACCAATAAAAAAACAGTGTGTGGGCCTTTGTAACCGGCCTGCATGGGACGTTACAATTGCTGATTTAACTTTGCTTTCCTATACGCTGACATGTCATTTTTGACATTTCTAGATCCTGTGTTGTTTTGGCTGATTTATGTGGGACCTTTCCTCTCTCTTACATGACTTGCATACTATATTGTGCTGTCTATTATTATACTGTCCTGATGTCTCGTATGGCATGGTCTTACACCTATATGTGTCATTTTGTAATGTTCTCTTAACAAAAAAGAAATAAGAAAAACAGTGTGCAAAGGTAAAAAGTTGCCAAAAGAAAAAAAAAATGAAAACAAATATATGCTGTAGATATTAGTGATAAATATATATTATCATAGTCACATTCCCATATTCCCATTGTACAAATCAAATGTTTTAGAATGGGGGGTTGGCAACAGGGGCGGACTGACAATTCATGGGGCCCCCAGGCAATAGGGGATCATGGGGCCCCTGTGTCCTTGCTCAAATCAAAGCACACCCGCAAAAACCTATAAAAAAGGTACTAGGTGCATTTCATGGGGCCCCCTACTGACCCCGGGCCCTCTGGTCAGTCCGCCCCTGGTCGGCAACCTGTTGATCACGATCCATCCGTTGATCACAGACAGGTGATAGGTAGACCGCGACCCTTCCTTCCCGAGCCTCAGGGCCTGGACAGGAGGGGTGGAAGGGACATTTACTGTTGCCGATCCGCTGTATTTTCCTCCTGCAGCAGCTGATAGTTGGCTTTTCGCTGCTTCAGGAGGAAAATACAGCGGATCGGTACCAGTCAATGCCACCCTTCCTGTCTCTGTTCCTTTTTTTTCAGCTATCCATCTGTTTAAAAAATAAATAACAAACAATGCAATTGTAAAAACATAACAAAAAATAAAATAATAAATGACTGACCCTGTCTTCTGCCCTACTGACATGTCCACTGCTCTACTGACTGACACCATCCACTGTCCTACTGATATTGACCTCTGCCCTACTGACACTTCCACTGCTCTACTGACTGACACCATCCACTGTCCTACTGACACCGACCTCTGCCCTACTGACACTTCCACTGTTCTACTGACTGACGCCATCCACTGTCCTACTGATATTGACCTCTGCCCTACTGACACATCCACTGCTCTACTGACTGACACCATCCACTGTCCTACTGACACCGACCTCTGCCCTACTGACACTTCCACTGTTCTACTGACTGACACCATCCACTGTCCTACTGATATTGACCTCTGCCCTACTGACACATCCACTGCTCTACTGACTGACACCATCCACTGTCCTACGGACACCGACCTCTGCCCTACTGACACTTCCACTGCCCTACTGACTGACGCCATTCTCTATCCTACCGACACTGACCTCTGCCCTACTAAAATGTCCACTGTTCTACTGACGGGAGACAATACAGCAACAATACAGTTCAATACAAAAGGGTTAGGAGCAGGGGTCCCCTGGGCAATAGGGGATCATGGGGCCCCTGTGTCCTCGCCCACACTCAAACCACACCCAAAAAAGCCTATGAAAGGTACCAGGGGCATACCATGGGGCCCTCTACTAACCCCGAATGGTCAAGTTCGCCCCTGGTTAAGAGGGCCCTGCTCCTTGGAGCTTACAATCTAAGAGGGAGGGTCTGGTGGTACAAAAGGTAGTAACTGTGGGTGATGGACTGGTAGGAGGAATAGAAGATTCCATTATTATCTGAGGGCAGGATAGGCTTCCCTGAAGAGAGAGGTTTTCAGAGATCGCCTAAAAGTGGGCAGAGTAGGCGATAGTCAGATAAATTGGGGTAGAGAGTTCCAGAGGATGGGGGAAGCTCTGGATGATACAGGTGTGCACCTATTGTTGTGCTCCCCCTGCCCTGCTGTGCTTTATGGCTGCATAGCATCACTGGGAAGGTGGTGGTGGTGGGGGGCCACACTTTTCAGAGGCTGGTAGACTCTGTGCCACCGTACCGCCTCTGCAAAATATACAAATGAACATCACCGCAGTGGTGACCTCTCCACCCTATAAGACCAACTAATGACCGGCTCCCGCTGACTGTTGTTTTACCAATACAGACGAGTCTAAAGAAGATATCAGACGACTTCATTTGAAAAAAAAAACGATTTCCTGACTTGCGAAGGAACGCTGAAGATGTTTTCTATATGCTTGCCTAATGTTCTTTAATTCCAGTAATCACTGCTTTATACACTGCAGAGACCGGGCTGCGGCCTGGCTGCCGGCGTCTTACGCTCTTCGTCAATTGCTGACAAGACGGTGCTTAACACCCCGGAATAACCGAGTCGCAGACGCCGCAGCACCGACAGCCCCAGGACAACATGTCTGACAGCCTCGTACACGGCGTCCCCGCGCGGACTCAGCCATTCGCAACTGATGACTACACGTGTCAGTCACAGCAGCTGGCCACGCAGACGTCTCTAATAAATGGTAATGTCAAGGTTCCCTCATAGTCCCTGGAGCGCCTCTTCCACGCTAAATGTGTAGGTGTAGGTGAACGCACAGAGCCAGGCACAGTAATGGAGAGCATGGCTACCGCCGGCTAGACTCACGGCTCAGGAAATCTGCTCTCTCCGCCTCAGTCTAAGGCGGCCACATTTCTTCTGTATTAATAATGCTGTGTAATATTAACTGATGAATTGTCGGTGCAGAAAAAAGAAGAACCGCACTTTGCATCATGAGCTATCTTTATTAGATTATTTATATATATATATATATATGGAAAACATAATAAATCAATCATTCCTATGATTATTATTAGATATAATTCATGTTATGTATAATTATTATTGTTATCCGCTGTTATATAATAATTAGAGATGAGCGAATCGAACTAGGCGAACCGGAATTCGAGTCGAATTTCAGGAAATATTCGATTCGTGTCGAAACCGAAATTTTGCCTACTTCGGGTGCGCGAATCGAACATTTCCCGATCAGCCGGCAAAAGTGTCCCTGCAGTGAGCTCCGCTATTTCTGACAGTTCTCTGACAGAAGGAACACATGTTTAGCGGTTGAAACATTGTATCTATTAGTTTACATTTAGGATACAGATGTTTCAACCACTGTACATGTGAAGAAGTTGTGAGAGAACTGTCAGAAATAGAGGAACTCTGCACATACACTTTTTGCCGGCTTGGAATTATTCTTCTTTTCATCCTACTTCTTCTTCTTCTTCATCCTCAGAAGAAGAGGATGAGGATGAGGATGAAGAAGAAGAAGAAGAAGAAGAAGAAGAAGAAGAAGAAGTAGGATGAAAAGAAGAATAATTCCAAGCCGGCAAAAAGTGTATGTGCAGAGTTCCTCTATTTCTGACAGTTCTCTCACAGCTTCTTCACATGTACAGCGGTTGAAACATCTGTATCCTAAATGGAAACTAATAGATACAATTTGTATCTATTAGTTTCCATTTAGGATACAGATATTTCAACCGCTGTACATGTGAAGAAGCTGTGAGAGAACTGTCAGAAATAGAGGAACTCTGCACATACACTTTTTGCCGGCTTGGAATTATTCTTCTTTTCATTCTTCTTCTTCTTCCTCATCCTCATCCTCATCCTCATCCTCTTCTTCTGAGGATGAGGATGATGAAGAAGAAGAAGAAGAAGTAGGATGAAAAGAAGAATAATTCCAAGCCGGCAAAAAGTGTATGTGCAGAGTTCCTCTATTCTGCAGATACACTTAGAGGAGCTCTGCAGATACACTTAGAGGAGCTCTGCACATACACTTTTTGCCGGCTTGGAATTAATCTTATTTTCATCCTACTTCTTCTTCTTCTTCTTCTTCATCCTCATCCTCAGAAGAAGAAGAGGATGAGGATGAGGATGAAGAAGAAGAAGAAGTAGGATGAAAATAAGAATAATTCCAAACCGGAAAAAAGTGTATGTGCAGAGCTCCTCTAAGTGTATCTGCAGAGCTCCTCTAAGTGTATCTGCAGAATAGAGGAACTCTGCACATACACTTTTTGCCGGAAACCGCTGTATGGAGTGAATGTCCCAGAACTGTCAGAAATAGACTATTTATGACAGTTCTGGGACATTCACTGCATACAGCTGTTTTAACCGCTGTATGGAGGGAATGTCATGGAACTGTCAGAAATAGACTATTAATGACAGTTCTGGGACTGTCCTTCAATGCAGCGGTTGAAACATTGTATGTATTTGTTTCCATAAATGGATCCATTTATGGAAACAAATACATACAATGTTTCAACCGCTGTATGGAAGGACAGTCCCACAACTGTCATTAATAGTCTATTTCTGACAGTTCCATGACATTCCCTCCATACAGCGGTTAAAACAGCTGTATGGAGTGAATGTCCCAGATCTATCAGAAATAGACTATTTATGACAGTTCTGGGACATTCACTCCATACAGCTGTTTTAACCGCTGTATGGAGGGAATGTCATGGAACTGTCAGAAATAGACTATTAATGACAGTTCTGGGACTGTCCTTCAATGCAGCGGTTGAAACATTGTATGTATTTGTTTCCATAAATGGATCCATTTATGGAAACAAATACATACAATGTTTCAACCGCTGCATGGAAGGACAGTCCCAGAACTGTCATTAATAGTCTATTTCTGACAGTTCCATGACATTCCCTCCATACAGCGGTTAAAACAGCTGTATGGAGTGAATGTCCCAGATCTATCAGAAATAGACTATTTATGACAGTTCTGGGACATTCACTGCATACAGCTGTTTTAACCGCTGTATGGAGGGAATGTCATGGAACTGTCAGAAATAGACTATTAATGACAGTTCTGGGACTGTCCTTCCATGCAGCGGTTGAAACATTGTATGTATTTGTTTCCATAAATGGATCCATTTATGGAAACAAATACATACAATGTTTCAACCGCTGTATGGAAGGACAGTCCCACAACTGTCATTAATAGTCTATTTCTGACAGTTCCATGACATTCCCTCCATACAGCGGTTAAAACAGCTGTATGGAGTGAATGTCCCAGATCTATCAGAAATAGACTATTTATGACAGTTCTGGGACATTCACTGCATACAGCTGTTTTAACCGCTGTATGGAGGGAATGTCATGGAACTGTCAGAAATAGACTATTAATGACAGTTCTGGGACTGTCCTTCAATGCAGCGGTTGAAACATTGTATGTATTTGTTTCCATAAATGGATCCATTTATGGAAACAAATACATACAATGTTTCAACCGCTGCATGGAAGGACAGTCCCAGAACTGTCATTAATAGTCTATTTCTGACAGTTCCATGACATTCCCTCCATACAGCGGTTAAAACAGCTGTATGGAGTGAATGTCCCAGATCTATCAGAAATAGACTATTTATGACAGTTCTGGGACATTCACTGCATACAGCTGTTTTAACCGCTGTATGGAGGGAATGTCATGGAACTGTCAGAAATAGACTATTAATGACAGTTCTGGGACTGTCCTTCAATGCAGCGGTTGAAACATTGTATGTATTTGTTTCCATAAATGGATCCATTTATGGAAACAAATACATACAATGTTTCAACCGCTGCATGGAAGGACAGTCCCAGAACTGTCATTAATAGTCTATTTCTGACAGTTCCATGACATTCCCTCCATACAGCGGTTAAAACAGCTGTATGGAGTGAATGTCCCAGATCTATCAGAAATAGACTATTTATGACAGTTCTGGGACATTCACTGCATACAGCTGTTTTAACCGCTGTATGGAGGGAATGTCATGGAACTGTCAGAAATAGACTATTAATGACAGTTCTGGGACTGTCCTTCAATGCAGCGGTTGAAACATTGTATGTATTTGTTTCCATAAATGGATCCATTTATGGAAACAAATACATACAATGTTTCAACCGCTGCATGGAAGGACAGTCCCAGAACTGTCATTAATAGTCTATTTCTGACAGTTCCATGACATTCCCTCCATACAGCGGTTAAAACAGCTGTATGGAGTGAATGTCCCAGATCTATCAGAAATAGACTATTTATGACAGTTCTGGGACATTCACTGCATACAGCTGTTTTAACCGCTGTATGGAGGGAATGTCATGGAACTGTCAGAAATAGACTATTAATGACAGTTCTGGGACTGTCCTTCAATGCAGCGGTTGAAACATTGTATGTATTTGTTTCCATAAATGGATCCATTTATGGAAACAAATACATACAATGTTTCAACCGCTGCATGGAAGGACAGTCCCAGAACTGTCATTAATAGTCTATTTCTGACAGTTCTATGACATTCCCTCCATACAGCGGTTGAAACCGCTGTATGGAGTGAATGTCCCAGAACTGTCAGAAATAGACAGAAACTGTCACAGAACTGTCCTTCTTCTCATCCTTCTCCTTCTTCTCATCCTTCTTCTCATCCTTCTTCTCATCCTTCTCCTTCTTCTCATCCTTCTCCTTCTTCTCATCCTTCTCCTTCTGCTCATCCTTCTTCTCATCCTTCTCCTTCTTCTCATCCTTCTCCTTCTCCTTCTTCTCATCCTTCTCCTTCTCCTTCTTCTCATCCTTCTCCTTCTCATCCTTCTCCTTCTCCTTCTCATCCTTCTCCTTCTTCTCATCCTTCTCCTTCTTCTCATCCTTCTCCTTCTCCTTCTTCTCATCCTTCTCCTTCTCCTTCTCATCCTTCTCCTTCTTCTCATCCTTCTCCTTCTCCTCATCCTTTTTCTTCTCATCCTTCTCCTTCTCCTTCTTCTCATCCTTCTCCTTCTTCTCATCCTTCTCCTTCTTCTCATCCTTCTCCTTCTTCTCATCCTTCTCCTTCTTCTCCTTCTTCTCATCATTCTCCTTCTTCTCATCCTTCTCCTTCTTCTCATCCTTCTCATCCTTCTTCTCATCCTTCTTCTTCTCATCCTTCTCCTTCTTCTCATCCTTCTCCTTCTCCTTCTTCTCATCCTTCTCCTTCTTCTCATCCTTCTCCTTCTTCTCATCCTTCTCCTTCTCATCCTTCTCCTTCTCCTTCTTCTCTTCCTTCTCCTTCTTCTCATCCTTCTCCTTCTTCTCATCCTTCTTCTTCTCATCCTTCTCCTCCTTCTTCTCATCCTTCTTCTCATCCTTCTTCTTCTCATCCTTCTCCTTCTTCTCATCCTTCTCCTTCTCCTTCTTCTCATCCTTCTCCTTCTTCTCATCCTTCTCCTTCTTCTCATCCTTCTCCTTCTTCTCATCCTTCTCCTTCTTCTCATCCTTCTCCTTCTTCTCATCCTTCTCCTTCTCCTTCTTCTCTTCCTTCTCCTTCTTATCATCCTTCTCCTTCTTCTCATCATTCTCCTTCTTCTCATCCTTCTCCTTCTTCTCATCCTTCTTCTTCTCATCCTTTTCCTTCTTCTCATCCTTCTTCTTCTCATCCTTCTTCTTCTCATCCTTCTCCTTCTCATCCTTCTCTTTCTTCTCATCCTTCTCCTTCTCCTTCTTCTCATCCTTCTCCTTCTTCTCATCCTTCTCCTTCTCCTTCTTCTCATCCTTCTCCTTATTCTCAGCCTTCTTCTTCTCATCCTTCTCCTTCTCATCCTTCTCCTTCTCATCCTTCTCCTTCTTCTCATCCTTCTCCTTCTTCTCATCCTTCTCCTTCTCCTTCTTCTCATCCTTCTCCTTCTCCTTCTTCTCATCCTTCTCCTTCTCCTTCTTCTCATCCTTCTCCTTCTTCTCATCCTTCTCCTTCTTCTCATCCTTCTCCTTCTCCTTCTTCTCATCCTTCTCCTTCTCCTTCTTCTCATCCTTCTCCTTCTCCTTCTCCTTCCTCATCTCCAAGGGCATTTAAATTAAAGGTACAGTGTTCTGCACTAATTTAAAGGCTCTCTGAAGCCTAGAAACCCTTTAAATAAGTCATCTTCGTAGCGGAGAAATTCGCATCGAATCGAATTTCACACTGGAATTCGCCGAATCAGCCGAATCGAATTTTTCATTTCTTCGCTCATCTCTAATAATAATGATTGTTGCAATTACATATAAAACATGAATTGTTGGACTACAAAGCAACACGCAGTTACTGTATGAGTTCAAGGACAAGGTGGAGAGAGTCACATCGTCGCCCCAACTCTCCACCTCATCCAGTTAGAATCTGAATGGCGCCTGTGCTGAGGACGGTGTCAGTGGGAGGAATAATGCCCCATCATTGGTATCAGTGTGAGGAATAGTGCCCCATCATTGGTGTCAGTGGAAGGAATAATGCCCCATCATTGGTATCAGTGAGAGGAATAGTGCCCCATCATTGGTGTCAGTGGGAGGAATAGTGTCCCATCATTGGTGTCAGTGGGAGGAATAGTGCCCCATCATTGGTATCAGTGGGAGGAATAGTGCCCCATCATCGGTGTCAGTGGGAGGAATAGTGTCCCATCATTGGTATCAGTGGGAGGAATAGTGCCCCATCATTGGTGTCAGTGGGAGGAATAGTGTCCCATCATTGGTGTCAGTGGGAGAAATAGTGCCCCATCATTGGTGTCAGTGGGAGGAATAGTGCCCCATCATTGGTGTCAGTGGGAGGAATAGTGTCCCATCATTGGTGTCAGTGGGAGGAATAGTACCCCATCATTGGTGTCAGTAGGAGGAATAGTGTCCCATCACTGGTGTCAGTGAAAGGAATAGTGCCCCATCATTGGTGTCAGTGATAGGAACAGTACCTCATTATTGGTATCAGTTTGAGGAATAGTGCCCCATCATTGGTGTCAGTGGGAGGAATAGTGCCCCATCATTGGTGTCAGTGGGAGGAATAGTGCCCCATCATTGGTATCAGTGGGAGGAATAGTGCCCCATCATTGGTGTCAGTGGTAGGAATAGTGCCCCATCATTGGTTTTAGTGGGGGAATAGTGCCCCATCATTGGTGTCATTGGGAGGAATAGTGCCCCATAATTGGTATCAGTGGGAGGAATAGTGCCACATCATTGGTGTCAGTGGGAGGAATAGTACCCCATCATTGGTGTCAGTGATAGGAATAGTGCCTCATTATTGGTATCAGTTTGAGGAATAGTGCCCCATCATTGGTGTCAGTGAGAGGAATAGTGCCCCATCATTGGTATCAGTGGGAGGAATAGTGCCCCATCATTGGTGTCAGTGGTAGGAATAGTGCCCCATCATTGGTTTTAGTGGGGGAATAGTGCCCCATCATTGGTGTCATTGGGAGGAATAGTGCCCCATCATTGGTATCAGTGGGAGGAATAGTG
This sequence comes from Staurois parvus, assembly GCF_062004578.1. Classification (NCBI taxonomy): domain Eukaryota; kingdom Metazoa; phylum Chordata; class Amphibia; order Anura; family Ranidae; genus Staurois; species Staurois parvus. Next base: position 770,770 of record NW_028318800.1, read on the forward strand.
CCCCATCATTGGTGTCAGTGGGAGGAATAGTGCCCCATCATTGGTATCAGTGGAATAGTGCCCCATCATTAGTATCAGTGGGAGGAATAGTGCCACATCATTGTTGTCAGTGGGAGGAATAGTGCCCCATCATTGGTATCAGTGGGAGGAATAGTATTCCATAATTGGTATCAGTGGAAGGAATAGTGCCCCATCATTGGTGTCAGTGGGAGGAATAGTGCCCTGTCATTGGTGTCAGTGGGAGGAATAGTGCCTCGTCAATGGTGCCAGTGGGATGAATAGTGCCCCAAGATGAAGTGGGGAGGTCAGGCAGTGATCTCCACCTCATCCAACTAAAGAACATTTTGCATTCATTGAGAAATTGCAAAGCATTTTGTGAATGGTAGTTGTGCCGAGCAGGTGACCTCACAATGTGTTCACAATGGAGCGGGGCAGTCTCTTGGCACGGGACCCAAAAGCCAGAGGATATCAGTGGAGTTGGTGTGTCTATTACAGTGATCTCCAGCCCACACATAAGGTATATATACAGTTCCATTGATCAAAGCGGGATCAATGTAAAATGGCCATACCTGGAATTCATCTTTAGGCCTAAACCCTGATGAAGTGGGATTTCTTGGTCCCCGAAACGCATTGCCCACCATTGTTCTTCGTTTGTTCATAATACTACCAACAATACAGGATTATGGACTTCTGAGATGATCTGGCGCTCTATTTTTTGAATAAATATCTAAGTAAGAAGATTGCTCTGTGCCCCCCCTCCCCCACTAAGGAGTATTCCTTTAAATCGGTGCAGCATGTACCGCTATTGCAGAGGATAGAGCTGCTTGCATCATCGCCTGGAATTCTGCGTACAAAGATTAGAGTGCCATGGCGGAGAGATGACTCCCGGTGATAAATGAGCTTGCCTATCCCCGGCTTCCTGGCATGTCCCTTTGTCATTGCTTCACTGAGGATTTAGGTGACTCCCGGCTTCGCTCGGTGACAAAGCATGCTGGGAGAGTTAATTTAATGCTGTCTGCAAAGTCAAAGGTGTAGCATTCTCACCCGTCATTGGTCCATTTTTTAGAACAGAACTTATAGGTCTGGCTGACAGACGTGAATAGATCCACCATTTTTCATGCTAAAAGATTAACACTAGGCATAATTTTAATTCTAACGTGAACCTTTAAGTTTTACCTGGAGGTACTGCAGAACAAGTGAATGGGATGTTGTGCTGCTTCTTTTTCAGGCTTTTCCTGTTATAGGGTGACAACGCCCCGTCCCTGTCTCCCAGTTGTGCTCTTGTGTTGTCACCCTGCTGCATGCGCTTCCGATGAAGACTACAAGTGGCTACAAGTGGCTGATTCAGCACACATTGTGCAGGCATGGTCCACTGGGGAGCATGTAGACAGGAAGTGGCTACAAAGAGGCTGCAGGTGATCAGCAGCACTGAGATGTAGCAAAGGATGAAAAAAAAGGTGAAAACGTATTTAGTTTTGCTAAACAAATGTCAGGTAGGTTTACACCTACTCAGGGCTTTTTTTCTCAGAGAATAGGTGCAGGTACTCCCCCTCCCTTCTGATTCACCCCTTGTCTCCACCCCCTACCCACCTCTGAGGACTGTCCCTTGTCTCCACCCCCTACCTACCTCCGAACACTGTCCCTTGTCTTCACCCCCTACCCACCTCCAAGCACTGTCCCTTGTCTCCACCCCCTAGCAACCTCCAAGCACTGTTCCTTGTCTCCACCCCCTACCCACCTCCAAGCACTATCTCTTGTCTCCACCCCCTTCCCACCTCCAAGCACTGTCCCTTGGATCCACCCCCTACCGACCTCCGAACACTGTCCCTTGGATCCACCCCCTACCCACTTCTGAACACTGTCCCTTGGATCCACCCTCTACCCACTTCTGAACACTGTCCCTTGGATCCACCCCCTACTCACTTCTGAACTCTGTCCCTTGGATCCACTCCCTACCTGCCTCCAAGCACTGTCCCTTGTCTCCACCCCCCAGCAACTTCTGAGCACTGTTCCTTGTCTCCACCCCCTACCCACCTCCGAACACTGTCCCTTGTCTTCACCCCCTACCCACCTCCAAGCTCTGTTCCTTGTCTCCACCCCCTAGCAACCTCTAAGCACTGTTCCTTGTTTCTACCCACCTCCAAGCACTATCTCTTGTCTCCACCCCCTACCCACCTCCAAGCACTGTCCCTTGGATCAACCCCCTACCCACCTCCGAACACTCTCCCTTGGATCCACCCCCTACCCATCTCCGAACACTCTCCCTTGGACCCACCCCCTACCTCCGAGCACTGTCCCTTGGATCCACCCCCTACCCACCTCCAAGCACTGTCCTTTGGATTCACCCTCTACACACCTCCAAGCACTGTCCCTTGGATCCACCCCCTACCCACCTCTGAACACTGTCCCTTGGATCCACCCCCTACCCACCTCCGAGCACTGTCCCTTGGATCCACCCCCTACCCACCTCCAAACACTGTCCCTTGTCTCTACCCCCTACCCACTTCTGAACACTGTCCCTTGTCTCCACCCCCTATCCGCCTCCAAGCACTGTCCCTTGTCTCCACCCCCCTGCAACTTCTGAGCACTGTTCCTTGTCTCCACCCCCCTACCCACCTCCGAACGCTCTGTCCCTTGTCTTCACCCCCTACCCACCTCCAAGCACTGTCCCTTGTCTCCACCCCCTAGCAACCTCCAAGCACTGTTCATTGTCTTCACCCCCTAGCAACCTCCAAGCACTGTTCCTTGTTTCTGCCCACCTCCAAGCACTATCTCTTGTCTCCACCCCCTACCCACCTCCAAGTACTGTCCTTTGGATTCACCCGCTACCCACCTCCAAGCACTGTCCCTTGGATTCACCCCTACACACCTCCAAGCACTGTCTCTTGGATCTACCCCCTGCACATCTCCAAGCACTGTTCCTTGGATCCACCCCCTACACACCTCCAAGCACTGCCCCTTGGATCCACCCCCTACCCACCTCCGAGCACTGTCCCTTGGATCCACCCCCTACCCACCTCCGAGCACTGTCCCTTGGATCCACCCCCTACCCACTTCCGAGCACTGTCCCTTGGATCCACCCCCTACCTCCGAGCACTGTCCCTTGGATCCACCCCCTACCTCCGAGCACTGTCCCCTGGATCCACCCCCTACCCATCTCTGAGTACTGTCCCTTGGATCCACCCCCTACCTACCTCCGAACACTGTCCCTTGGGTCCACCCCCTACCCACCTCCGAACACTGTCCCTTGGATCCACCCCCTACCCACTTCCGAGCACTGTCCCTTGGATCCACCCCCTACCCACCTCCGAACACTGTCCCTTGGATCCACCCCCTACCCCCCTCTGAGCACTGTCCCTTGGATCCACCCCCTACCTTCGAGCACTGTCCTTTGGATCCACCCCCTACCCACCTCCGAGCACTGTTCCTTGGATCCACCCCCTACCCATCTCCGAGTACTGTCCCTTGGATCCACCCCCTACCTACCTCCAAGCACTGTCCCTTGGATTCGGCCCCTACCCACCTCCGAGCAGCATCCCTTGGATCCACCCTCTACCCACCTCTGAGCACCATCCCTTGGATCCACCCCCTACCTGCCTCTGAGCACTGTCTCTTGGATCCACCCCCTACCTACCTCCAAGCACTGTCCCTTAGATTCAACCCCTACCAACCTCCCAGTAGCACCCGTTTTGCAGAATACAGAACCAAACATCATATGGAATTGGTTAATGATAACAAGAAACGCAGTAAAATTGTTCCCCTGCAGCCAGCAACAACCCCCTCCAGGATCAATAGATACTTTGCAAAAAAATACCCCTCCAGCAACAAGAGACCCCTGCCAGCAACTTAGATCTCCTAGCAGCCAGCAAGAATAGACCTCTTCCTCAACTGTAAATCCCTCCCAGCAACAATTGACCCCCCCACAACAACAGATTCCCCATCACCCAGCAACAGTAGACACACACATACACACACACACAACAGATTCCCCAGCACCCAGCAACAACAGACCCCCAAACACACACACACACACAACAGATTCCCCAGCACCCAGCAACAACAGACCCCCAAACACACACACACACAACAACAGATTCCCCAGCTCCCAGCAAGAATAGACCCCCCCCCCCACACACACACACAACAGATTCCCCAGCACCCAGCAACAACAGAACCCCAAACACACACACACAACAACAGATTCCCCAGCACCCAGCAACAAAAGACCCCCCCCCCACATACACAACAACAGATTCCCCAGCACCCAGCAACAATAGACCCCCCCCCACACACAACAGATTCCCCAGCACCCAGCAACAATAGACCCCCCACACACACACAACAACAGATTCCCCAGCACCCAGCAACAATAGACCCCCCCACACACAACAACAGATTCCCCAGCACCCAGCAACAATAGACCGCCCCACACACACACACAACAACAGATTCCCCAGCACCCAGCAACATAGACCCCCCCCCACACACAACAACAGATTCCCCAGCACCCAGCAACAATAGACCCCCCCCACACACAACAACAGATTCCCCAGCACCCAGCAACAATAGACCCCCCCACACACAACAACAGATTCCCCAGCACCCAGCAACAATAGACCGCCCCACACACACACAACAGATTCCCCAGCACCCAGCAACAATAGACCCCCCCCCACACACAACAACAGATTCCCCAGCACCCAGCAACAATAGACCGCCCCACACACACAACAACAGATTCCCCAGCACTCAGCAACAATAGACCCCCCCCACACACACAACAACAGATTCCCTAGCACCCAGCAACAATAGACCGCCCCCCACACACAACAACAGATTCCCCAGCACTCAGCAACAATAGTCCCCCCCACACACACAACAACAGATTCCCCAGCACCCAGCAACAATAGACCCCCCACACACACAACAACAGATTCCCCAGCACCCAGCAACAATAGACCCCCCCCACACACAACAACAGATTCCCCAGCACTCAGCAACAATAGACCCCCCACACACACAACAACAGATTCCCCAGCACTCAGCAACAATAGACCCCCCCCCACACAACAACAGATTCCCCAGCACCCAGCAACAATAGACCCCCCCATACACACAACAACAGATTCCCCAGCACTCAGCAACAATAGACCCCCCACACACACAACAACAGATTCCCCAGCACCCAGCAACAATAGACCCCCCACACACACAACAACAGATTCCCCAGCACCCAGCAACAATAGACCCCCCCATACACACAACAACAGATTCCCCAGCACCCAGCAACAATAGTCCCCCACACACACAACAACAGATTCCCCAGCACTCAGCAACAATAGACCCCCCACACACACACAACAACAGATTCCCCAGCACCCAGCAACAATAGACCGCCCCACACACACAACAACAGATTCCCCAGCACCCAGCAACAATAGACCGCCCCACACACACAACAACAGATTCCCCAGCACCCAGCAACAATAGACCCCCCACACACACAACAACAGATTCCCCAGCACCCAGCAACAATAGACCGCCCCACACACACAACAACAGATTCCCCAGCACCCAGCAACAATAGACCCCCCACACACACAACAACAGATTCCCCAGCACCCAGCAACAATAGACCCCCCACACACACAACAACAGATTCCCCATCACCCAGCAACAATAGACCCCCCACACACACAACAACAGATTCCCCAGCACCCAGCAACAATAGACCCCCCACACACACAACAACAGATTCCCCAGCACCCAGCAACAATAGACCGCCCCCCACACACAACAACAGATAGACCATCCAGCACACCACAGCACCCCTCGCCATTACATACATTCAGTGATGGAGGTGCCGGAACTGCATTCCCCTGCGTTCTTGCTGCGTCTACTTCAAAGGAAGTACACAGACCCCCCCTCAACTAACACCGCATGGGGCTCATCCACCCTTCTGAGGCTCAATTTGGCCAGACAGACTCCATGTTGTTCTGCGGGGAGCTGCAGGCTGCGGCGCGCGTTCCAGGGATGAGATCATCGCGATCCATGTCCGAAGCCAAAACCGAAGCGTGGAATATAGGTTATTCGTGACATTTTCCAGGCTGCTGTCGCTCAGTGACGCTCGTCAAGAGATTCCTGTGAACCAGTTCTGCCTGTACAGCCAATGGCTGGATGAATCAGCCGGTGAGTTACCCGGGCGGGCGATGAATCACTCGCTGCACTGCTGGAAAAACAGAAAACCCTGCGCTGTGTACACCAGGAAGCCTTTGCTTCTATGTCCTTTCCTAGGCTTTTCTAGGAATTCTTCTCTGCATTGCCTATTACTGCTGGAACCTGTTTAGTACACAACACCCCACTCACATCAAGCCCGACTTGCAGTGAAGTCGCACGATTTCAAAGTCGGGGGAAATGCTGATTTGAGGTGCGATTTGAAAGACATGTGACACAGCTGTCTATGCAAATGTACACAATGTACTGCTTTAGAAATGGGTACGGCTCCGACCAAGTCAGAACCGCACCGATATAACAATTGCGGACAATAGGCTGCGGCTTGGCATGCGATTTTCAAGTCGCATGGCATGCAAATCTCATGCCAAGTCGCACCCAGTGTGACCATTGAGTTAGGATACGTTGCTGCAATATTGATGTTTAGAATCGATAAAGGAAGTTCTTTTTTTCATTTTGTAAGGAACAAGATACATTAGGACCTGATAAGCTGGAATATATATTGAAAGCAACAGCTGCACATACTCATTGATGGTTTGCTCCCCCCCCACCCCCACCTGTCTGAAGAGATGTGACTCAGGGATACTTTACCCCCTCCTAAGTGACAGCTCGGAGCCCGATGTTAGGCTGTTGCATCGGTCACATGCTCCCGACTATACCTATAGTAAAAAGGATAGATGAGTATGTGCAGGAGGGGAGGAGGAGCAGACAGTCTACTGAACGTGTAGCTTTTTCCTGCACGTGCAGAGCCCAGATCCACTTCAAAATCCAGCCGGCCGCCAGAACCTCGGCGAAGTTTCTGGATACAAATTATTATGTAAAAGGTGGCAGACAATACAAGCTATTGGCATGATTATGTCTGCTCCTTGCGTATTGAACCTGTAGCTTTTTCCTGCACTACTATTGAACCTGTAGCTTTTTCCTGCGCGTGCAGAGCCCAGATCCACTTCAAAATCCAGCCGGCCGCCAGAACCTCGGCGAAGTTTCTGGATACAAATTAGTATGTAAAAGGTGGCAGATAATACAAGCTATTGGCATGATTATGTCTGCTCGCTGCGTATTGAACCTGTAGCTTTTTCCTGCACTACTACTGAACCTGTAGCTTTTTCCTGCACGTGCAGAGCCCAGATCCACTTCAAATCCAGCCGGCCGCCAGAACCTCGGCAAAGTTTCTGGATACAAATTAGTATGTAAAAGGTGGAAGACAATACAAGCTATTGGCATGATTATGTGTGCTCGTTGCGTATTGAACCTGTAGCTTTTTCCTGCACTACTACTGAACCTGTAGCTTTTTCCTGCACGTGCAGAGCCCAGATCCACTACAAAATCCAGCCGGCCACCAGAACCTCGGCAAAGTTTCTGGATACAAATTAGTATGTAAAATGTGGCAGACAATACAAACTATTGGCATGATTATGTCTGCTCGTTGCGTATTGATCGCAGAAACAAGTATTGACGAAGAGTGCGCTGCGTTCCGCCTTGTCGCTTCTCCCATTTAGGAGTCGCTGACAACCCAGCTGTGTCCCCGGCTGAATTTCCTGCAGACTCCCGAGAGCTCATTAGAAGCCTTTGTGTTCTTGTTTGTGCTTTATAGGATTTCTTCCCTCCATTTGCCTAAAAGTTTTTCTAAACGAACGCTTTGGTTTTCTCTGCCCTTTTTAATACGGTTTTAAAGCGGTATTGGTCAGCGGTCACAACGCTGCGATTTAAAATCACGTGACTTGTGTGCAATTTCAGCGCAATTTCAGGTACGATTTTTGAAGACTTTATTGCTGCTTGTGAAGATTTTCAACGATTTCTTGCGATTTCCATTATATTCTATGGATGTGAAATCGCAACAAAACTGCAGAAAAAGTCATGCAAAACCTACTTTAGAAATTGCGCCGCAGCAAATCGTGCGTGTTAAGATGCTGACATTCGCATTTATTAGATGGAATTTCATATGCAATTTCAATTCGCACCTGAAATCCTTAAGGCTTGATTCACGCTGGATGCCATTTAAATTTGCGTGTTTTGTTTTCAATTTCACCGCATTTTTTGAAGATTTTCCAACGATTTCTTGCATTATAGACTAAAATAGAAAATCGCACTGCAAAACGCAAAGGAAAATGCAAGAAATCGTTGGAAAATCTTCAAAAAATGCGGTGAAATTGAAATCCAGCATCCATTGCGTTTTGCAGTGCGATTTTCTATTGTAGTCTATATATGAAATCGCCACAAACTGCAGAAAAAATAATGCAAAAAAGAAAATCCGTGTACACCTCGCAGTGGCTGGAGTACCCCAGTATTCCTAATGCACGTGTTTCGGAATGTCACTGTCGTTTCGTTATGCGAGTCAAGCTGCGTGTTCGTTTTATATGTTTTTAAAGCGGTATTGGTCAGCGGTCACAATGCTGCGATTTAAAATCACGCAATTTGAGTGCAATTTTTTGCGATTTTTGAAGACTTTATTACTGCTTTTGAAGATTTTCAACGATTTCTTGCATTTTCCATTTTATTCTATGGTTGTGAAATCGCAACAAAACTGCAGAAAAAGTCATGTGAGAACTACTTTAGAAATCACGTTGCAGCAAATTGCGCATGTTAAGACGCTGACATTTGCATTTATTAGATGCAATTTCATATGCAATGTCAATTCGCAAATAGCACCTGAAATCCTTAAGGCTTGGTTCACGCTGGATGCGATTTAAAATTGCGCGTTTTGTTTTCAATTTCACCGCGTTTTCTGAAGATTTTCCTACGATTTCTTGCGTTTTCCATTGCGTTTTGCAGTGCGATTTTCTATTGTAGTCTATATATGAAATCGCCACAAACTGCAGAAAAAATAATGCAAAAACAAAAATCTGTGTACACCTCGCAGCGGCTGGAGTACCCCAGTATTCCTAATACATGTGTTTCGGAATGTCACTGTCGTTTCGTTATGCGAGTCAAGCTGCGTGTTTGTATTCGGCGTCCTGTCACGGAACGATACATTTCTATTCCCCCATCTGCGGCTTTGCCGGGCGCTGTGTCCCCGCTGTGCGGCTGGCATCCTGTATTCTCCTTGTTCGTGTTCCGACATGTCAGTGTGGCATTCCGCTCGGCAGGGAAGATCATTGCGCCGGTGTGATCCGCTGCCTTCCCCTCCGCAGCCCGCCTCATGTTAATAAATCACAGCCCCGGGGTGGAAAACTGCTCCAGAGAAATCATGAAATGGCCAGTGCCAATGGTCACGGTTGTTTCTGTATTTCTGCACTTTATGTGATATAGGGTACAGGCAGGGGCGGACTGACCATTTGGAAACTCGGCCACTGCCCGATGGCCTGGGGACAGTAGGGGGCCCCATGCGATGCCCCTGGTACCTTTTTCATAGGCTGTTTTGAGTTTGGGCAAGAATACAGGAGCCCCATGATCCCCTATTGTCTGGGGGCTCCATGACTTGTCAGTCCGCCCCTGGGTACAGGTTTTGGATCTCATCATTAGCCGCTTGCCTACTGGGGCAATTTTGTTAAAAATAAAAAAATGCTGTAGTACCCCAAAAAAAACCAAAAAACCCCAATACATTTTCTGAAAGCAGAGGCACTGGAGAATAAAATGGTGTAAGTTGCAATTTTTTGATGTTGCACGATATTTGCACAGCTATTTATCAAATGTAAATTTTTGGGGAAAAAATACACTAAAATAAATTTTACTGCAATCAGACACAATATTATGGCCAATTTTTGTGACAAAAAAGTCCGATGGAAACTCTTGTCTCTCAGTCTCGCCTCTTTGTTGAGGTGCCACATGCCAGCTGAAAGTTTACACCAGACTTGCAGGCGAAGTATCCAATTAACACGATATTGCCGAAAGTATTGGTTGGCCGGCCTTTCCACACACATGACCTGTAATGGCCCCCCAGTCTTAGTCCGTAGGGTTCTATTGAGTTGGCTCCGCCCTTTGCAGCTATAACCGCTTTAACTCTTCTGGGAAGGCCGTCCACAAGGTTTAGGAGGGTGTCTATGGGAAGGTTGGACCATTCTTCCAGAAGTACATTTGTCAGGTCAGGCACTGATGTCGGGGGAGGAGGCCTGGCTCGCAGTCTCCGCTCTAATTCATCCCAAAGGTGTTCTATGGGGTTGAGGTCAGGACTCTGTGCAGGACAGTCAAGTTCCTCCACCCCAAACTGGCTCCTCCATGTCTTTATGGACCTTGCTTTGTGCACTGGTGGGCAGTCATGTTGGAACAGGAAGGGGCCATCCCCAAACTCTTCCCACAAAGTTGGGAGCATGAATTGTCCAAAATGTTACCCTAAGAGTTCCCTTCACTGGAACTAGGGGGCCAAGCCCAACCCCTGAAAAACAACCCCACACCATAATCCCCCCTCCACCAAACTTTACACTTGGCACAATGCAGTCAGGCAAGTACCGTTCTCCTGGCAACCGCCAAACCCAGACACATCCATCGGATTGCCAGACAGAGAAGCGTGATTGGTCCCTCCAGAGAACATGTCTCCTCTGCTCTAGAGTCCAGTGGCGGCATGCTTTACACCACGGCATCTGACGCTTTGCATTGCACTTGGTGATGTAAGGCTTGGATGCAGCTGCTCGGCCATGGAAACCCATTCCATGAAGCTCTCTACGCACTGTTGTTGTGCTCATCTGAAGGCCACACCAAGTTTGGAGATCTTTAGCTATTGACTCTGCAGACAGTTGGCGACTTCTGCGCACTGTGCGCTTCAGCATGCGCTGACCCCGCTCTGTCATGTGACATGGCCTACCACTTGGTGGCTGGGTTGCTGTTGTTCCCAGTTGCTTCTACTTTGTTATAATCCCACTAACAGTTGAGCGTGGAATATTTAGTAGCCAGGAAATGTCACGGATGGACTTATTGCACAGGTGACCACCTATCACAGGACCACGCTTGGAGTCACTGAGCTCCTGAGAGCGACCCATTCTTTCACCAATGTTTGTAAAAGCAGTCTGCATGCCTAGGGGCTTGATTGTATACAGCTGTGGCCATGGAGGGGATTGGAACACCTGAATCACATGATTTGGAGGGCGGGGCCAATACTTTTGGCAATATAGTGTATAAGTGCAGAGGTGTCATTGGGAGGTAGTAAGTAGGGTCTTAGGCCTGCCATACATGGGTTGATTTCCGCCCGATTTTTCGTTTGAAAATCGGACCTAAGAATAATTCAGTCTGTTAGTGGGGCAATGGCACCGGCCAATTTTTGTGGTTTCTCTCCATTTTGTTTATTGGGCATGTTGGAAAATTTGTGAAAAACGTCAGATTTTCGAATTCATTGGTGACACCATCAGATTACAGAATGAACGTCGTCTTCTACTTTAGATCGAAAAATCGTTCAAAATTTGACCCATGTATGACCTGCTTTAGGCCAGGTTCACATATGTGCAGCCGTGCGGGCCGCGTTTCGTGCGGGCACGAGAGCCCATTCATTTGAATGGACTCCCGTGCCTCGGGACACGCAGGGAAGAAGTCCCTGCACTTCTTCAGAAATCACAGCCCGCACGGAAACCGAGAATCCCAGTACAGTTGCGTTTTCCAGTGTGGGCAGCGTGCCATTAGAATTAATGGTCCCGCATTCCTCTGTGTGGGTGGTGCAGCTGCACGTATTTGTGCGCGGGTCCCGCAGCGGCACCACCCTCACAGATGTGAACCTAGAATAAAGGAACACGAGAGATCAGGGTGGACCATGGTGATCTTCTCAGAAGGTCCAAAAGCAGCAGGAGGCGGGGCTGTGGTATCAGCTCTGAAAAGACATGATCCCCCGATGTGGCTCAGCCTGGCCTAGTAGATCAGAAGGGTTGTTACATGATGGAATTGATATATGTTGCATGTTTCAGCTGCATATTTAGCAGATTAACCTTTAACCCGTTTGGGCGTCATACGTGTTTCAGATAGGAGGTGTCCATGTTGCTTCATATCCTCCTCTGAAAAGCAAACCTGGAAAAAGAACATTAGAGGGTGTAGTTATAGTAAAAAAAAAAAATTGCACAGCTATTCTATTGAAACTGCTGGTACATTCGTTCTGTGGGTTCACCTTCTATTTCCTCTACAGGTTGAATATCATTCGTTCATAAAAAGTAGAGTGGTTTGGGAACGTACTGCATTATGGCCACTAGATGGAGCCGAGGACCATACTTATTTGCTATGATCCTCAGCTCCACCTACTGGCCATAATGCAGTATTTTCACAAAGTTTTTTTAATGAATGAATAACATTCGACCTGTAGAGAATGTAACAGCAGTTTCGCTGGACGAATAGCTATGGCATTTTTTTGGAGAATGACAGTCTGAATGTAGTCGTTTGCTCAGTACAGTAATTATTTCAGATATCTAAGGTTTTTTATCTTTCCATCCCAAAAAGGAAAACGATTCCAATGATGGGCACACATCATCTGCCCGCAGAGCTGCCAGCCTTCGCTTTCTAGACGCAACGCTGCGTTACGCTAAGCTCATCAAATGCAAAGCTTCGCCGCAGAATCCTGGCCGCGTACTATCTAGAGGAGGCAGACTCCGCTGCCAAGGCAGATCAGCCTAATCCCGCAGCGAAAGCGAAGGATCTGGCAGCTCGGGTAATGTTTTGGCTCATACGTTAAATATTCTGATAACTAGTCCTGCGCGTCTTTCACTCCCTATTGTATTACCTCGTCTCACCTTTTCGGGAAAGCGATCTTCGTAGGAGACATCCTGTGCCGGTCCATTATGAATTTAATAGATCCTGTTAAAGAGAGGAGTAAATAAGTGGCCTTGCGGTTTAGGTTGGCATTGAAAGGCTTTATAGGTGGCTGGTTTTGACCTTGATGGAGTTGTTTTTGCTTCTCTGTACTCCCGGCACTGCATAATGTGGTACGCTCAGCCTACCAGGAACTCTGTTCTGTGCTGTTTATGACCACGGAGGAGAACAATTACAGGCGCTAGTCTGCCATGAACGCACAGGCTGCACAAATGCCTATCTAAAGGGAATCTGTAGTGGTGTTTTATATTCAAGGCTAAAGAAAATTTAAAAAAATGTTTTTTTTCTCTTTTTTTCATCAAGTAAATAATGTACAAGAACAAAAAAAATTGCAATGCGGTCTTTTTTTTTTAGCTACTCCGTAGTGCTCTGGGAATCCTTTGTCACATAATGAAGGTTTGCTTGTAAAACAAAGAATGTATGCATATACTAAAATTACACAAAAGCATCGAATTTTTTAAAAAAGGGAAAATAATATTGACACAAAAACAAATTATTATAGTTTCCTTTTCCATCACTGGCCTCTAGAAAATTAAAAAAAATATATTTTTTCTCTTTTTTTCCATCAAGTAAATAATGGACAAGAACGACAAAATATTGCAGTGCAGTCTTTTTTTTTTTTTGCTATTCTGTAGTGCTCTGGGAATCCTTTGTCACACAATGAAGGTTTGCTTGTAAAACATAGAATGTATGCATATACTAAAATTACACAAAAGTTTAAAAAAAAGTTAAAAAGGGAAAATAATATTGACACAAAAACAAATTATTATAGTTTCCTTTTCCATCACTGGCTTCTAGAAAATTGGAAAAAAATACTTTTTTTCTTTTTTTTCCATCAACTAAATAATGGACAAGAACGACATTGCAAATAAGTATCATGCGGTCTTTTATCCAGCCAGAAAATGGAGCTTTGGTCTCTTTTTCACTTACGGTAACCGGCTTTTATACAGAGATTAGTAGCTCAAGCTGACTGAATCAACAATAAGTGAAAGGATTGATGTATTCCTTGTCAAACAGATCATTCCTATGTTTCTGTCCAATGGGACCTACCTGAAGGCAGATAGCTACTGCTGTGCAGTCTTTTTTTTAACTACTCCGTAGTGCTCTGGGAATCCTTTGTCACACAATGAAGGTTTGCTTGTAAAACAAAGAATGTATGCATATACTAAAATTGCACAAAAGCATCAAATTTAAAAAAAGTTAAAAAAGGGAAAATAATATTGACACAAAAAAAAATTATTATAGTTTCCTTTTCCATCACAGGTCTCTAGTGAATGGATAGGCTGCATTCTCAGTAATGTCATTGTTCTCTAGTGAATGGATAGGCTGCATTCTCAGTGATGTCACCGGTCTCTAGTGAATGGATAGGCTGCATTCTCAGTGATGTCACCGGTCTCTAGTGAATGGATAGGCTGCATTCTCAGTGATGTCACCGGTCTCTAGTGAATGGATAGGCTGCATTCTCAGTGATGTCACTGGTCTCTAGTGAATGGATAGGCTGCATTCTCAGTGATGTCACCGGTCTCTAGTGAATGGATAGGCTGCATTCTCAGTGATGTCACTGGTCTCTAGTGAATGGATAGGCTGCATTCTCAGTGATGTCACCGGTCTCTAGTGAATGGATAGGCTGCATTCTCAGTGATGTCACCGGTCTCTAGTGAATGGATAGGCTGCATTCTCAGTGATGTCACCGGTCTCTAGTGAATGGATAGGCTGCATTCTCAGTGATGTCAACGCTCTCTAGTGAATGGATAGGCCGCATTCTCAGTGATGTCACCAGTCTCTAGTGAATGGATAGGCTGCATTCTCAGTGATGTCACTGGTCTCTAGTGAATGGATAGGCTGCATTCTCAGTGATGTCAACGCTCTCTAGTGAATGGATAGGCCGCATTCTCTGTGATGTCAACGCTCTCTAGTGAATGGATAGGCCGCATTCTCTGTGATGTCACCGCTCTCTAGTGAATGGATGGGCTGCATTCTCAGTGATGTCCCCTGTGTTTGTAGGGATGATAAATTTTATTTTTTGCAGAATCTAGAGAGCAATGGGCGGGCTGGCTGACTTTTATTTAGTTATGTATTGTTTTACACTTATTGATGCCTTTTGTTTTCCCCAGATACACCAAGATGAAAACTGCCACCAACATCTATATCTTCAACCTGGCTCTGGCTGACGCACTGGTCCTGATGACCCTCCCATTCCAGGGTACTGACATCATCATGGGAATCTGGCCCTTCGGAAATGCCTTGTGTAAAATCGCCATTGCCATTGATTACTACAACATGTTCACTAGCACATTCACCCTGACCATGATGAGCGTCGACCGGTACATCGCCATCTGCCACCCGGTGAAAGCGCTTGACATCCGCACCCCGCACAAAGCCAAAGTGGTCAATGTCTGTATCTGGATCCTGGCCTCCTTCATTGGTATTCCCGTTATGGTCATGGGCTCAGCTGAGATGGACAGTGAGGGTCAGTAGCCAGTTTATTACGTTTGACTTATTCCATACATATGTTTGTGTGGTTCTATATGTTACAGCGCCTGGAAAAAGTATTCATACCCCTTGAAATGTCCCCCATGTTGTCATGTTACAGTGTATTTTATTGGGATTAGATATGATAGACCAACACAAAGTGGCCCATAATTGTGAAGTGGAAGGAAAATTAGAAATGGTTTTCAACATTTGGACCAATAAATGTGTGAAAAGTGTGGCAGCATTTGTATTCAGCCCCCCAGAGTCAATACTTTGTAGGACGCCCTTTGGCTGCAATTCCAGCTGCAAGACTTTTTGGGGATGTCTCTTTGCACATCTAGAGAGGGACATTTCTGCCCATTCTTCTTTGCAGAATCACTCAAGCTCTGTCAGATTGGATGGAGAGCGTCTGGGAACAGCAATTTTCTGGTCTGGGCACAGATTCTCCATTGGATTTGGGTCTGGACTGTGACTGGGCCATTGTAACACATGAATACGCTTTGATCTGAACCCTTCCATTGTAGCTCTGGCTGGATGTTTTAGGTCGTTGTCCTGCTGGAAGGTGAACCTCCGCCCGGTCTCAAGTCTTTTGCAGACTCTCACAGGTTTTCTTCTAAGACTGTGCTGTATTTGGCTCCATCCATCTTCCCATCAACTCTGACCAGCTTCCCTGTTCCTGCTGAAGAAAAGCATCCCCACCACATGATGCTGACACCACCATGTTTCACGGTGGGGATGGTGTGTTCAGGGTGATGTGCAGTGTTAGTTTTCCGCCACACATAATGTTTTGGTTTTAGGCCAAAAAGTTCAATTTTGGTCTCATCTGACCAGAGCCCCTTCTTCCACATGTTTGCTGTGTCCCCCACATGGCTTCTCACAAACTGCAATTGGGACATCTTATGGATTTCTTCCAACAATGGCTTCTTCTTGCCACTCTTTCATAAAGGCCAGATTTGTGGAGTGCATGACTAATAGTTGTCCTGAGGACAGATTCTCCCACCTGAGCTGTGGATCTTCCCATGGACCTCTTAGCTGCTTCTCTGATGAATGCTCTCCTTGCCTAACCTGTCAGTTTAGGTTAATGGCCATGTCTTGGTAGGTTGGCAGTTGTGCCGTACTCTTTCCATTTTCAGATGATGGATTGAACAGTGCTCCTTGAGATGTTCAAAGCTTGGGATATTTTTTTTATAACCTAACCCTGCATTAAACTTCTCCACAACTTTATCCCTGACCTGTCTGGTGTGTTCCTTGGCCTTCATGATGCTGTTTGTTCACTAATGTTCTCTAACAAACCTCTGAGGGCTTCACAGAACAGCTGGATTTATACTGAGATTAAACTACACACAGGGGGACTCTATTTACTAATTAGGTGACTTCTGAAGGCAATTGGTTCCACTAGATTTTAGTTAGGGGTATCAGAGTAAAGGGGGCTGAATACAAACGCACGCCACACTTTTCACATATTTATTTGGAAAAAAGTTTGAAAACCATTTCTCATTTTCCTTCCACTTCACAATTATGTGCCACTTTGTGTTGGTCTATCACATCAAATCCCAATAAAATACATTGACGTTTTTGGTTGTCACATGACAGAATGTAGAAAAATGCAAGGGGTATGAATACTTTTTCAAGGCACTGTATACTTGTCAGCTGAGATTTTTTTTTTCAAGGATAACACCCAGTTATGGATTGGCATAGACATAGGGCACATACTGTATCCACCAAATGGTTATGCACAATTGTAAAGAGTTCAGGATGATGGCCATTTGTTTTTTTTTGCTAGTTAAAGGTCTGTAATCTGCTACATACCTGCGGTTAAGGATTGCAGAGAGACTTTAGTGGTTTTAAAGCCTGAAGGTTTTTTACCTAATGCTTTCTCTGCATTAGGGTGTAAAAACCTTCTGCATGCAGCTTCCCCCCAGCCTCTCTCACACTTACCTGAGCCCAGGGGCGGACTTACAACTCATGGGGCCCCCGGGCAATAGGGGATCATGGGGCCCCTGTGTTCTTGCCCAAACTCAGAAAACCTATGAAAAAGGTACCAGGGGCATCTCATGGGGCCCCCTACTGAACCCAGGCCCTCGGGCACTGCCCGAGTTTCCAAATGGTCAGTCCGCCCCTGCCTGAGCCTGATCTCCATCCAGCAATGCAACATTGTTTGCTCTCTCTGGCTCCTCATTGGACAGAGGAGCAGCAGTAGGAGACAATGGCTCCTGCTGCTGTCAATCATAGCCAGTTAGCGGGGGCGGGGCTGAGGCGCGCTGTGTGAATGGACACACAAGGCCGGCTCGGGAGTGACCCTGCACAAGTGCCCCTCTAGCAAGCGGCTTGTTATGGGAGCAATCGGCAGAGAGGAGGAGCCAGGAGTGCCAGCAGGGGACCTGAGAAGAAAAGGATTGGGGCTGCTCTGTGCAAAACCATTACACAGAGCAGGTAACTATAACACGTTTGTTATTTAAAGAAAAAATAAAATGCAAAGTTTTAATATCACTTTAATTGCTTTGGTCAATTCAAATCCAAAGGCCTCAGACGGTGGTTCGCCTTTTACTTCTCAAATCCCTTTTTTGAATTCTTCTAGTGTCCATTGCCATCTGTTCCTCACAGATTTGTCTTTTTAAAGTCATTTGCAGGAATAGAAGCTTCAGAATGTGTCTGCGAAGGGTGTCATTCATCCAGGTCATGGTACTTCCCCAATAACTGACTTGTTCTGTAATGGTGAAGGTGTCTTGCAAGGTGGATCCTTCCTCTATCTATATATCCCTCTATAGTGTGTGCTTGTCTCAATCCTGAGCACTAAGTGTCATTTCTGTCTGCTGCCTCGTTCTTTTGCTATCTGCATGAGTCACTTCAGATAAGTTTTCCTGACACCAAGAGATAAAAAGGTGACAGAGGGAGCTCCAGCACACAGCCTGTGATTAAGAGGCTAAGATCTGTGCCCCTTCCCTCCAATCCGCTCTCACTGCACTCAGCTCTCACTGCACTCAGCTCTGCAGTGTGTCATTTCAGCTCTCTGCCCCCTTTTTTATGAACTCTCAGACAAGCTTTATAAATTCTGGACTTTGAATAGATGTAGAGAAGAGACAACTAAAATCTGCTAGTACATCTAATACTCCCCTTCCTTCCTGACAATGCTGGTGTTGCCTGTGCTCTTTCATCCAGAGTGGAGGCACACTAAGCCCTGGTACACATATATGCGGCCGTGCGAGCCGTGTTTTGCGCGGGAACAAGAGTCCTTTCATTTGAATGGACTTCCGTGACACGCAGAGAAGTCCCTGCACTTCTCCTGAAAACGCAGCCCACACAAGAACCTCGGTTGCGAGTACGGTTGCGTTTTTCCAGTGCAGGCGGCATGCAATTAGAACTAATGGCACCCACCCACGGGTCCGCATTCCTCTCTACGGGTGGTGCGGCTGCACGGATTTTTGTGCGGATCCACAGCGGCACCACCAGATGTGAACCTAGCCTAATACAGGAGGTGTGTTACTGGCCAGATCACCAGGTGAAAACAGAAGGGAAAAAAGCCTAAAGAAGAAAACTAATGCAGCCACCACATCTAATGATTGGTAAGCTGCAATATATGACATTTTTGGTTTTGGGTGTCAGGTCCACTTTAACAACATTTCTCCAGTGCTGTCTGGCCAAGCAGGCATGTTTCTATCACAATACAGTGCGCTCTGACCTCCGCTGATGGCGATTATTGATATAAGGAAGCCTGGGGTGAATGCAGCACTTGTGTTTTTCTGATCTGGCTTTGCTGATCCGCCAGGAAAAAAACATATTTTTTTTTTTTTTTTTTTACAAATGACAGAATTTTATTCTGTACTGAGATCCTAATTAAAGCCTTTACTGGGTATTTAATGTGCACACTCCCCAGACTAAAGAGTGACTATTAGGGCCGGGGATGGAGAAAAACAACGACTTCTGTATGGAGCAAAAAGAAAGAAATAGCCTTCTAGCAGGTTTTAGTATCAGGGAAGGTTCACATGTATGTCAGTAGTAACCAGGGGCGGACTGACAAATCATGGGGCCCCCGGGCAATAGGGGATCATGGGGCCCCTGTGTCCTTGCCCAAACTCAAAAAAGACTATGAAAAAGGTACCAGGGGCATCTCATGGGGCCCCCTACTGACCCCGGGCCCTCGGGCAGTGCCGAGTTTCCAAATGGTCAGTCCGCCCCTGGTAGTAACAATACAATGGGGGTGAGGGGGGGTGTTACTAAAGCTGAAGCACTCAGAATCTGGAGCACCCAAGCTTCGTAACCAATCAGCTTCTAACATCAGTTTGTTCAATTAAGCTTTGGCAATAAAACCTGGAAGCTGATTGGTTTCTAGGCAGAGCTGCACCATGTTCTGTGTGCTCCAGTTTTAGTAGATCTCCTCCACCGTGGTGTTGGTTCCAGCAATATACAGGCACCATCAAATGGGAGCTCAGTGAGCCACAGCTCAAGGAACCTATAGCAATCTTTACAGCAGTGGTCTCCAAACTGCGGCCTAGGAGACAAATGTGGCCCTTTGCTTTCCTGTGTCTGGCCCTTGGGGCACTATTCCTCCCACTAAAACCAATGATGGAGTACTCTTCCTTCCACTGACTCCAATGATGGGGCACTATTCCTCCCACTGACACCAATGATAGGGGACTATTCCTCCCACTGATACCAATGATGGGGCACTATTCCTCCCACTGATACCAATGATGGGGCACTATTCCTCCCACTGACACCAATGATGGGGCACTATTCCTCCCACTGATACCAATGATGGGGCACTATTCCTCCACTGATACCAATGATGGGGCACTATTCCTCCAACTAATACCAATGATGGAGCACTATTCCTCCCACTGATACCAATGATGGGGCACTATTCCTCCCACTGACACCAATGATGGGGCACTATTCCTCCCACTGACACCAATGATGGGGCACTATTCCTCCCACTGACACCAATGATGGGGCACTATTCCTCCCACTGATACCAATGATGGGGAACTATTCCTCCCACTGACATCAATGATGGGGCACTATTCCTCCCACTGATACCAATGATGGGACACTATTCCTCCCATTGATACCAATGATGGGGCACTGTTCCTCCCACTGACACCAATGATGGGGCACTATTCCTCCCACTGATACCAATGATGAGGCACTATTCCTCCCACTGACACCAATGATGGGGCACTATTCCTCCCACTGATACCAATGATGAGGCACTATTCCTCCCACTGATACCAATGATGGGGCACTATTCCTCCCACTGATACCAATGATGAGGCACTATTGCTCCCACTGATACCAATGATGAGGCACTATTGCTCCCACTGATACCAATGATGAGGCACTATTCCTCCCACTGACACCAATGATGAGGCACTATTCCTCCCACTGACACCAATGATGAGGCACTATTCCTCCCACTGATACCAATGATGGGGCACTATTCCTCCCACTGATACCAATGATGGGGCACTATTCCTCCC